>NC_050462.1:44779928-44972428 GCF_903995425.1 Onychomys torridus
ACCATGAATATTCTCACCATCAAAATATTGTTTACCAGAGGAGTGGGGTGAAGGCTCAGAGGTTCAGAGCATGTGTTGCTCTTGCACAGGACCCGGGTTTGGTTTAGGAGGCTCACAACAGCCTGTAACTCCAGCTCCAGAGGATCCAGTGCATCTTCTGGCCTCTGCAGACACAGGTGGCGCAGACACAGGTGGCACACACTCACACATAAATAAACATAAAATAAAGGTAAATCTTTAAAAATAGTTTATTTGAAGAAACACAGCAGGAACATTTTGCGGCGAGCCCCGGCCAGCGGGGAAGAAAGCCACGACACAAGATTCATGTCTCCATCACGGTTTATTGAAGCGCTGATTGTTGAGGGAGAGCTGGAGGTGAGGGGCCCCGACCACGGCAGTTTGACGGGCCTTTTTAATGCAGGAATGTGGGCGTGACTCTGCTGCCTGATACACTAGGCGGATTGATTGGTGCATTGTGCTGTTACTGGGCGGAGTTGAACGGGAGAGCCGAACAACTTGGTAAACAACCCAGGGCTCCGCCCTAGGAGGAAGTCAGCGCCATCTGAGCAGGAGAGCCGATGTGGTAAACAACCCAGGGCTCCGCCCTGGGAGGAAGTCGGGAAACCGGCCGTCACAACATTTGGCTTATAGCGCATTCCAATGGCCATCTAAGCACAGGATATTAGTCTAGTCCTCAGGGACAGGTGTTTCTACCTAGCGTGTAACACGCAGACATCACAAAGAAGCCTACATCTCAATATATACTTTCTAAAATGCTTGCCAAAATACACATCCTTCTGCCTCACTGAATATGATTCCTATGGGTCAACACTCTCAGTCACATCAACGGTGTTCTGCCTCAGCTGGCTTTTCATATTCACATCCTTTAAAAAAATCCATCCCCCTTTTTGGTTCAGTAAATGCATTTGGGTATCACCTTCTAAATACCAAGACTACAAAGAGAAAGAATGTGACTCCTTTCTTTACTGTGGTGATGTCTGGGGTGTCAACCTAAAGAAGCCAGAGGAAATGGCAGGTGAGCACCTATCAGAAATTTGACTGGACAGTTGAGGAGTGTACCGGAAAAATCGTTCTAGCCAAAATTAAAGATTGAAAAGTCAGTTAATAATCTCTGTTTGAAACTTTTTTCTTTCTTTCTTTCTTTCTTTCTTTCTTTCTTTCTTTCTTCCTTTCTTCTTTTTTCTTTTCTTATAAAAAGGAAATGGAAAGTGGTTAAAAATGGATGATTGGCAGAAATAACTGTCAAATGCTGTGACTGGTGATTATTATTATTATTATTTTGATTATTCACAGAGGCAGAAAGTGGAATCCTCGCTTACTTATTTTTGTTTACCAGACCATAATAGTGAAAACATTCAATTAGAAAGAAAGAGAGAGGGGGGGGAAGGGGAGGGAGGAAGGAAGGAAGGAAGGAAGGAAAGAAAGAAAGAAAGAAAGAAAGAAAGAAAGAAAGAAAGAAAGAAAGAAAGAAAGAAAGAAAGAAACTTGCTGGCTGGAGAGATGGCTCAGAGGTTAAGAGCACTGACTGCTCTTCCAGAGGACCTGAGTTCAATTCCCAGCAACCACATGGTGGCTCACAACCATCTGTAATGAGATATGGCGCCCTCTTCTGGCCTGCAGGCATACATGCAGGCAGAACACTGAATACACAATAAATAAATAAATCTTTAAAAGAAAGAAAGAAAGAAAGAAACTTGCAATACTTCTAAAAATAAAAACTTAAAGCAAAAAATTCTGAATTACCTGGGCACCCCCAATAAAACCTACCCACAGTGAACAAATACAGTGAAAAGAGCTACATTTGTGCATATCCTAAGCAAAAGGAATCCGTATTCATTCATCCTTTGTTTCTTTAAGATTCAGTGAGAGTCACTAAATGGCACAATAATAATTGTAAATCGGTAACTAAGAAAAGCCCAAACCCATAATCCTTCAAATTGGCAACCAAGTGACCCAGACCAGCTTGAGTCCTCTGATGAGTGTGTCAGGAGAGACACTGGCTTATTGGCCACTAGGAGGAAAATGGTGCAGTGTGCTGTTTTAAAGGAGCATGGTGACCATGGTAATGGCTGTTGTTTCTTTCCTATGGTTCAGACCCTTCCCCTAGTGTGGGAGCCCGATTTCAGGTTCCTTGTGGCTTTACCCAGCAAGTGCACATGGAGAGGATGATTAGGACCATTGGCCTGAGTGCAGGTGTCTGAGATGATCTGCACTTGGCTGTGCTGGGGGAGGAGGTCTTTTGCTCCACCCCTTGGTGTCTCTATAAATACCCTGGGGGCAGAGACAGTCAGGGCCTGTTGGAAAAGGTTCCAGGCCCTCTCGAAGCTATCCTTTATTTTCTGTTTATCTCCGCAATCTAAATCCTAAATATCTAATATTTCCTGCTACTCAAACTCAAGAAAACTCTGGGGAACCTTGGGGTTGGTGGGTAAATGCCCCCCACACCCTAGTCTTCTGAATATTATTTTAAGGACTGCAGTACAAAAGTGGTTGCAAATAGAACCTGTTGTTGGGGACTAGAGAGCTCTGGCAAGAGGGTCAGACCCTTGCGGCAGGTGCCTGCGCTGATGTGTTCCCAGCAGGGAGCATAGGGAGCAGAGTCCAGCACTGAGGTTGCCTGTCGATCTTGCCAGGCTCCCATCATCCCTGCCTGAAAGAAGTGAGCAGGGGTGTCAGCAGAGGTGGAGAGTGGGCGGGCGAGTTCCGGGCTCTACCAAGAGAGCTTTCAGAGATGGTGACTTCGGAGCTTAGGGACCATCTGACACTTTTGTTACCATAGCATAAAAGTTCCCTGAAGGAAACCCCTGGGCGGCTTCAGCTGTTGAGTTTACAGGTCCCTTGGCACCAAGCTTAGCTGAGTTGAGTATATGTAACAGGGCATGAGAGAAAACCATCGTCGGCAATGATGGGTATGATTTAACCATGCAGCTGACATCACAGTGTGAGGATCTTCGTTCTCATACCCAGTTCCCACAACCTCGAACTACAAATAATATGATTCCTAGATTGTGGTGGCAAAGTCCTGGCATGTAGTAAGTATCCTAGAAAGGAGGGAGACTATAATAATTTATTTCCTTTCTTCCTTCCTTCCTTTCTTCGTTCTTCCTTCTCTCCCCCCTCCCTTCCGGAAGGGAAGAAAAGTGTTCTAACTACTAGCTTAACCACACCTCACTGACACCCGAAATGTCAATTTTTGGATTTTCTAATTTTCCAGGTAAGACTGTGCCAACAGGAAAGACAGTCACAGTAATGTCTGAAGATCACAAACAGCAAAGCAGATGCTTCTGCAAAACCACACCAAGCCAAGAGGACCAGCCGGGGGCAAAGACCAACACAGTGTCCGTGGCTGTGTGTGGCTATGGCAGCCACGCTGCACTGCTCTGGAGCAGAGTCGTCCCAGGGTGATCTGTGGCTGCCTAGCTACACACACTTCCAATTTTGAGCCCATAGCACTGGGGATATTTCAAGGAACCGAGTTACTCTCCAAGGGAGCAAGCAAGCAGGGGACAGATGGGGTGGGTCCGGATGGTAAGAACTGGTCACCACAAGGAATAAGGGTTTGGCTTAAATGTTTCTGAATGATTGTTATTATTCTCTCTCTCTCTCTCTCTCTCTCTCTCTCTCTCTCTCTCTCTCTCTCTCTCTTCTTCCTCTTTCTCTCCAATAGTCGAAGCGATTATTCTACTATCAGGCAAAGTCTGAGTGATGTGAAACAAGAAACCCCAAAGCCAATGAAGCTTAATTTCATTTTCTTTGAAATACAACATGGATCTGCAAGCAGGAATCACCTGTTGGTTGAGTCAAGACCACAAATAAAGGTATCACTTTGAACACCTTAGAAAATACACTTAGGTAAAATGGAAGTAATGAGAGTCAGTACTGACTCGTTCACAATGTGAATGTCTTACCACGGCTTAAAACCCCTATATTGCTATGTCCCTTTATGTTAATAATAAATTCATTTTGTTTCATTCCCCAAATCCTGAAATGCAATGGGACTCTAAGATGTCATCTCCATACATTAAAAGACACACAGGAGAGTAATGAATCCTGGCGAAGGCATGTGTTTAGAGATCTGGAAAGCTCTGTTTTTTTATTTGTCTCTCTGTTATTTACTGGAATTACCAAAGACTATGAAAGCACCAGGACAAAAGAGGTGAAGAGGGGGAGAGCCACACTCTGGATTTGAATCGACAGCCTGGTGTGTTTATCAAAATTCCAAGTGCAGTCTGCATATCCATCATTTCAAGCAAGTTGTTGCAAACAGAGCTGAGAGTCTGGCTGTGTTCTCACGCAGCTGTGCCGTCTAAAGGGAACAGATGTGGCTTTCATCAGCTCTCTGATTATCTGAAGTCTTTTTAACACCTGGGTTAGAGAACGCACGTCCACCTTTACAGGCATGAGATCACCTTAGTGTTTTCTGTGTGTGACTGGATAAAAGGCCAGCCAACCCTGGGTGGGAACTGACCTCAAGATTTTGTCATTTTTTCCTGTAGCCACCTGCATTTAAATTAATTCATCTCTATCAAGTTTAATACACTGAGGGAAAGGGGGAAATCAGTTAAAAGAACTAAAAGTTTTGTCTTCCAAATAGAGCTTGTTAAGAAAACCGAGTGATCTTGAAAGGCAAATTCACACATGCTCACGTAGACGCAAGGTTTGGCACAACATAAAAAATAATGAGGATGGAAATGTTTTCCTTCAGACTCTCGTGCTTATTAAACATTTCAAGTAAAGCTAATGAAAATAGTTCAGGTGTGACTTTGTGACTAAATAGTGAGGTCTGTTTTTAACTTTAAGACATGAAATATTGCACGGCATTTTTCATAATGCGTTTAGTCTCCAGAAGGTGTGAGTGGCAAAGAATTATCCAAATAGGATGGAGTCTGCTTTTGAAAACCATCTGTATTTATTTTTAATTTACTGACAGTGAAATTCACTCTTTGGCTATACATTTAGTGTTGGGAAAAGGTGTAGAGTCATTGCCACAAGCAAGACGCAGACAGCTAAACTCAAAACTCCCCCTGTGTTCTTTATTGTCCAGTCCTCCCCTACCCAGAGCCATGGATGAACACTGCAATTCTATCTTTTTAATAAAAGCATGAAACGTCCTTGGGTAAATTACTAAGTGTGAGATCATAGGGTCCTTTGTTAAGTAGATTTTTTTTTTTAAACTTGCTGTAAAAAAGCCAACTTGCCAGATGACATTCTAACATGGTCCCAACATTTGTGCTCCCCTCCCACCCCGGGAATGTATAGAAACTTCAGATTTTCTCCATCTTCACTGGGACTGGGTGGCAGTGGACTTTATTTAAATTAAAATGTTTCTTTTTTTCTGAGAAATATCATTAGTAAGTAAGTAGGGATTACCCAAAGTGAACAAGACTTTGACCCAAGAACCTGTACCTATAGAACCCTCTCCCAAACCCCCCAAAGGTTGCCAGAATAGTTGAGGGCCTGTAGTACATGCTCTTATGGCTAAGGAGTGAGTCTATACATAAGAAACACATGTAGAACTGAAATAATGAACCCTGTAGCTGAGGTATTGGAATAAGGCAGCTCAAACTAACCGGAGAAAGAAAAGAAGATAATAGCAATGTGAGCAAAGCCAGAGTTATCACAGGGAACAGAACGGTGCCGTAGGTTATCATAGATGAGATAGTCCAATGAAAAGGTCAAGATGAAGACAAACATGGCCGAAGGTAGAATCAGCAATTTAGAGAGCAAAATAGAGGTGATAATGTAATTCTTGTTACTAGAATTAGAGAGCTTTTCCAAGGTCATAACTGATTTCATCCTTGAATATATGGTAAATATATGGTAAAGTGGTATTCATTTACCACTTGACAATACCATAGACGCTACGGCACAGAAGGTAAAGATTTCCAAATGACCTGATGACTTTAGCTTTGTAACTTTAGATTAAAGTGTTCACAGCCAAATAATGTATTTCTTATTCTGCTTTATCTCTTCAATTTTTTTAAAACATTTATAGGTGTCTGGCCTGCATGCATGTCTATGCACCATGTGTGCAGTGCTCACAGAGGCCAGAAGAGGGCATCAGGTCCTCTGGAAGTGGAGTTACAGACTGTTGTTACCTGCCATGTGGGAGATGGGAACGGAAAACCCAGCTCCTCTGCAAGCACAACACTCTTTTAACTGTTGAGCCGTCTCTCCTGACATCCCCTTCAATTCTTGTTTTTGCCCAGGCCCCATTAGTGTGAACAGCCACATCTTTACATCTCTGTGACTGAATGAGAGAGGGGAGAGTCAGGAGCCTGATAGTCTCTTCGGTTCACAGATTGAATCTCACGACGATGGGGAGTAAACTAACCTCATTGGGCTTTGGTTTTCTCATCTTTAGAAAGGGTCCAATATCGTCTATCACAGAGGACCTTCCTAATGATGAGACTGGATGCTGAATACGGAAGGTCCAGCATGTTGCCCGTCACATACCAAGTATTTAGTGACCGGCTCCTGTGTGTTTTTCAAAACATGGATAGTTCCGTATCACATGATTTTTGGAACTCATGCCACTTGCAAAGACACTCTGGCTAACAACTGAAAAAAATCCCTACCAGTCAAATAGATTTGGGGTAGATTACGTGTGGATTCCACGGCCAATTGACAAATGCACAATAGTGCATAATTTATTGGTACAACCCTATTTCCAGAAAATAGGGGCTGTTTAAAGACAGCAAGAGAGAAATTAAAGTGCTGGATATCTATCTGAGGCAGAAAAATAGTGGACCGGGAAATACATATATGGAATAGCCAAGGTGTACAGAGTAAGAGACTGCAGAGAGGTTAGCCCTGAGGAACACATACACCACACACACCCTTCTTCCCAAAGTTCAGGGATAATTGGGGCTAAGAGGCACAGACAGTGAGTGACTACAAAGAAACATCTGGAAACAGCAGCACAGCCACACATGGGAACCCACAGTACTTATGAGACCGTGTCAGGTCCCAGCTTGCAAGCCCAATAAAGAAGGGAGATGGACACACAGACCCCTCCCACAACACACACACCCGTGGGGCAACTGGCAGTTGTTCACTACTGGAAAAGGTGGTGTCATTTTGTTCTAAGAGTGTAACTTCTGGTAAATCAAGTGCTCCGGTGGAAGATCACACATCCAAGAATATTTGGGACATGTACAATTTAGTCTTGAAGCATTTTTTTTTTTGTGGGGGTGGGACAAGTAAAATAGGGAAGGGTGGGTGATCTCAGTAGAGCTGTGCAGGTGAATATCATCCAACCATGTTGTACAAAATAGAAACTCTCAAAGAAATAGTAAAAAAATGTTGTGGGTTTTGTTTTTGTTTTTGTTTTTAAGTCAGGCAGTAGTGGCACATGCCTTTAATCCCACTCGGGAGGTAGAGGCAGGCGGATCTTTGTGAGTTCAAGACCAGCCTGGTCTACAGAGTGAGTTCCAGGACAGCCAGGACTACACAGAGAAACCTGTCTCAAAAAAAACAGAAAGAAAGGAAGAAAGAAAGAAAGAAAGAAAGAAAGAAAGGAAGGAAGGAAGGAAGGAAGGAAGGAAGGAAGGAAGGAAGAAAGAAAGAAAGAAAGAAAGAAAGAAAGAAAAAACAAAAAAAAGAAAAATTTTTAAAGGATGTGCATGGAACGGGACCTGGGCTTATAGAAAGTGAGCTCTACTTGTATTAACTTCTTGCCTGAGAATAGCTATACACTGCAGATACAGATTTGAATCTTATTCCAGTGGAATCTTGGTTTTGGGGCAACACACCATGTCCATCAACCATGTTCTAAATGAATCTGTACTAAAACAATAAGGCCATTCTTCTGCTCCAAATGATAAAGACAGGCTTTATTTTGGATTCTATCCCCAGACAAGTGTGCCTCAGTGGTGTTTCATCGTAACCCATAAAACCTTTCCATCCCTACCCTTTGTCCCTTTGGAACCAATCAACACAATTTCTGACTCAAGAATCAAATAAAAAAAGGAAGCACTGAAGTTGAATTTGATTTGGTGACTATACAGACGTCCGTCAGTAGAACTGTCTGAGTCTACCCAATGCACAGTGGCACGCTGACCTCTGAAGGTTTTACATCTGATAAGGACACACAAGGATACTCTGAATTTGAGGCGACAGCCTGTCTTGACCACTCACTTCCGCAGGAACAGCCGTGCTACCTCAGCCCACCATAAGTGCAAAGTGATCCTCCAAAAGCAAATTTTCTGCATGTACCAAGCTTTGCATTGTATAAGGATTAAGAATAAAATCTCAAGATGCATTGACACCCAGTTTCAAATCTGGCTGCTGAGTTGAAGGCAGCAGAAATCTACAAAAAATGTTCCTGAGGAGTGTTCTAGTCTTCACACTCACCTATTTCCTTAATCTGTGCTGGGGCATTCCTTTCTACTGTGGTAGATGTACTTGCAGGAAGACATGAGCAATGGCCTACCATGAATATTTTTGCCTGTGTTTCTGGAAAACAGAAAGGACATGTTATTTATTACATGATCCCTTCATCAGTGAGGAATGGTTATTCAATGCCGGATACATTTCAGGTTTGTATTATGTCAAAGATTCCATGATAATATAATTTATCTTCCAGCACAGAGGACAGTGGGGAACCAAGGATAAACTCTGGTGTATCTGGCAGACTGGCAAATTTCTAGACTCCATCCAAAGTCTACTGAGTCACAAAGTATGGTGGGTGTCCTGGGAAGTGTGCCATGTAAACTTCTGTGGGTTAGAAGCTGTGGCCTGCTGTCGATTTTTTATTCCCAAAGCTAAGCACAAATCTTGGGACAGAGCAGACACTCAATACCGATTTGCTAAATTCAGTCGTTCCACAAATATTTGAGTGCCTTCTACGGGCCAGATGTTGTTCCAAGGCACTTGTATCCAAGAACAAAATGGGCGAAAATTCTGATTTCTGGAGCGTTTGGGAGGAGAAGGGCAGGAAATTAAACCATAACCATGGCAAACTATACAGCAAGGTAGGAGCTGAGCGACCATGGGGAGCAGAAGCCGTGAGGGGTAAAGAAGGTGAGGTGGATCCGGTGGATCAGGAGAGGATGGTCAGAAGCATTAATTCAGGTGCCAGGATAGGCTTCTCTGAGAAGGTGGCATTTGAGAGGTGGGGAGAACAGCCTACTGGATATCTAGGGACAACCTGCAGGATGACAGCTGCTCAGATTGGGTCAGATTGTACCAGGCATGTTGGACTATGCAGAAGAACCCCTCCTGGGCAGATAGTACTGTAGAACTCTGTCCTCTGGGAGTGAGTCCACCATGGTCCTCTGGAAACGGGTGTGCATGGGATTACCTGCACAAATCCTCACAAGGCCGGCAGGCATTCCCTCACAGAAGGAAAGGAGGAGGTTCACCAGACCCCCAGTGGAGGGACCAGGCACTTCCTCCCTCCTGCTCCTCTCCCTGACTGCAAGCAACCCTGGCCAAGCTGTCCATGGTCTTGGGGATTCTAGACACATAGGGTGTAGGAGTTTGACTGGGTGGGGGCACCATGGATGCAGCTTTAGGAGGTCATCACCCAGGCTGGGGTGGGCTTTTGGGCTATGCTTGTGACTGAGTCACCCATACGCCTGTAGGTAGTCTCAAGAGACTCACTGGCTTATCAAGCTGGACTCGAGTGGCGTATTTTCTTTTGGTTCGTTGTGTGAACCCGTGTTTGGGTGAAAAGATATCTGTATTTGTCTCCACAAGAAAAGAAAAGGAAGCAAGATAAAAGGCTTCAGGTCTGCTCTTGACTCCAAGAATTTCTTCCCTTATTTTACATCATGTCCAAGCTCCACAGAACGTCAGACAAATCTGTTCTGTGAATGCAAGACCCTCAAACCACTGTAGCCCTAGTACAAATTCCCACACTTTCACTCCTCGACCAAGAAAACCCAGTTTTCAAGGGGCTTTTGGGATGCACCGAGTTCAGCACATCAGTATTTGCGACAATTCCAGCACAAATTCTTCCTCCAGGACGAGCTATTACTCTGCAAGAGACTCAGCTGTGTCTGTGAACATCTCTCAGTTTGATCAGATTATATAAATTCCTTGGCTGTAGAGACGCTAGTGTCAAACAATCAAATAAGCCAAAGCTCTAGATGAATGGAAGCCAAGTCATATCCAAAAATATCAACCGAAACAACCACAAAGAGCTGGATTTTGAGAACATGGTAACAGGCCAACAGTAAGTAAATATGGATAATGTTTCTCAGCCTGATTCCCCACCCATGAAATCATCAAAACTATTTCAGAACCGATACATATTTTCAAACCACGTCCAGTTGTGGATTGTTATAGTTGGTGGTACTGTAATTGCACTAGGATTATTGAAGATGGGCCTGAACTGTGGAATATTCCTAAGAATCACCTTTCAATTTTTGGCAGGAGTTCATTGAAGGAGTTCATTTCTATTTCAAAGGTTTCAATCGACCTCAAGTTTTGATGATGATACTGTTCAAAAACAAGTTTGGACTGGTTTGTAAACACCATTGCTTTGTGTTTATTTCACTTAAATCAGTCACACTATGGTCTCCACTTTGTTCTCCGTCCATGTGCAGCATCCTCCAATATAAGATTATTTACATATTTACGTAGTCTGCATCCTCATAAGGTAATGGGCCAAGGAAGTATGCTTGTTCGGTCAAATGCAAAACCATTTGTATCAGTAGAGTATGTATAAAACAATCATAAACATGTAGCAATAAGACTGTCATAGTCACAAGTATTAAATAACATATTAACTATTATACAACAAAAAAAACATATACTACTCATGTATTTGAAATTTACGCTCTTCCAGAGACCAATTCTGGAAAAAAAAAATGCACCACCAGAACTCCACTTTAAGAGTGACAACACATTTTGTTTCTTTTCTGTGTTTTGGATTTTGGTCACCACTGAAACTGAGAACTTACCGTGTAAAAGGCAGAAACTCAGACAGAAAGCAGACACGGTGAGTCTTCACTGTCTGAAGTCATCCGCTCATGTCTGCGTTTCCACAATGTCATGAGCATGTGCAGCTGTGCCCTGGGGAGGCCCTGTGTGATACCCCAGCTTTTCACCTGGCAGTGTCTATAAAAACAGTGTGTGGCCAGAAAAGGCTGTTGATAAAAAAGAAAGAAAAAAAGAAAACAAAGAATCTTAACAGTGATATTTAAAATGCTATTTTATAAAGTGACCTTTCAGCTGAAACTAATTTATTTATCTCTAATAGACTGTATGTCTCATCGATCTCACAGAAAACAGAAGTTTGAAGACACAGGCTGGAGACTGCCCTTTGAAAATGGTGCTCCTGGCAGTGGGGTGTGTGTGTGTGTGGAGGTGTGCTAAGGAAGGGGAGGAATTTCCTGTGTGGATGTAGTCACTGTCGGCTGTGGGGTGCTCCAATAAGAAGCCCCACGAGTGTTCATGAGAGCAATCCTGATTAAATTCAGTGGGTCATCAATAAACAGAACAAGCAAATGAACACACTCGAGAACAGGACAGGGAGTTGTCAAGGGGAAAAAAAAATCAGATGGGTAAAATGACCGAAAGCATTATAGACACATGGGAGATTTTCAAAGAATAACACATTTTAAAAATAATGACAACAATTCCAGGAGACAATACTTTCTTTCTTAAGTTCTGCCCTTCCTGCCCTCCCAGGACCTCTTACATTTCTCTCTCCTTCCTTCCCACAGAAGTGTCATCTTTCACACTCAGGTTTTTCTCCTCTCTTTCCCCCTGCCCACTCTCCTCTGCATCACGGCTTCGCTCACGGCCTTGACTGCCCATCCTGCCCTCTCTCACTTTTGTTTGGTTGGATGAAAATGCCTCTTGGCAAAGTCTCTCCTTCAGATACATGGAGACCTTGCACAAAACGCCCGGAAAATTAATTCCATGTACATTTTAGGAAATCTTGCTCACAGCTGCATTTTTCCATTAGAAACAGTTTCAAAGGCTACAGAAAGAAACCACAGCCAAATGAGGCAAAGTTTAAGTGAGAAAACATGTGTGGAACATTAAGCCAAGTGACAGGAATGGGGTTACATTTTCAGAGCAAGGGAGAAGTTATGCAAATGCCCTTCAACTAAAACAGGGGTATTTTTTTTTTTTTAAGTTAAAAAAGAATCAGCCTGCCAAGGCAGAATTTACAAAAATAAAATTCACATTTAGTTTGAAGGATAATTAAAACTCAGCTTCATAAATGATTAGTAATCAGGAGCCACATGTGTGAAAATAACTTGAAATGTGTATGCTCCCAAAGAGAGAGTGTGCATTTATAGTTTACTTCATTGATTATGATCTCTCTTGTGACGGACACATACTTCTTTCCCCATTCTAGCAATGATCGTTTCCTACTGATTTTTTTTTAATATGGCATCTATGCAAATTTGACATAAGTAGTACAAGATTAATAGCAAGGAACCATTAAAATATTACCTAATCTTCTACTAGGTAGAATAATAAATACTAGGTAGAAATAATTTTAAAAATTATTTTAAATGCTATTTTTATAGCACTCCCAATTTCAGAAGAATCTGCATTCATAGTCTTGTTTCATAGGGTGGTAGCTCCATATTTCTTAGAGAGGAATAAAAGGGTGTGCTCTGTTGCTTAAATAGCTCAAAAAGAAAGAGGGACATTGATGGGATTCGGCAGCGGCTGTGATACTGAGTGGCCATTTTGGCTTTGTGAGGCCGAATGACCGTTGTAATCATGGGTTTTCTCAGTCAAGCAAGAAGGAGCTGATGTGAAACAGTAACGGGATCTCCAAGGATCTCTACTAATTAGAGAGGAAGGCTCTCAAGAGGAGTGGGTAATGGGGAAAGCTGCAAACATAACTTACCCCATGGCCATCTTGCATCTCTGCTACCCTACAAAGGTCAACTGGGAAAAACAACTTCCCTTAGTGTAACTTCTCCAACCTCTACTTTCCAGCCAATCAGCTTGACTTGAGAGATTGACACAAGCATGGGGAGATGCCTCCTCACTAAAGACTTCCAGTGAGAGCTCCAGAGACTTCCAGTCAGAGCTCCTTTACGACCATGTTCTGAAATGTCACAGGGGCTGGAGATGTTGAGACAGGTTCCAGTAGCAAGATAGATTAGATATGGTAGGTAGGTAGGTAGGTAGGTAGGTAGGTAGGTAGGTAGACAGACAGATAAGTAGATAGATAGATAGATAGATAGATAGATAGATAGATAGATAGATAGATAGATAGATAGATGATAGATAGATAATAGATATATCAATGATAGATAGATAGATAGATAGATGATAGATAGATGATAGATGATAGATAGATAGATGATAGATAGATAGATGATAGATAGACAGACAGACAGATAGATGATAGATAGATAGATAGATAGATGATAGATAGACAGACAGACAGACAGATAGATGATAGATAGATAGATGATAGATAGAGAGATAGATAAGTAGATATATAGATAGATAGATAGATAAGTAGATAGATAGATAGATAGATAGATAGATAGGTGATAGATAGACGATAGATATATCAATGATAGATAGATAGTTAGATAGATGATAGATAGACAGACAGACAGATAGATGATAGATGATAGATAGATAGATAGATGATAGATAGACAGACAGACAGATAGATGATAGATAGATAGATAGATAGATAGATAGATGATAGATGATAGAGAGATAGATAAGTAGATAGATAGATAGATAGATGATAGATAGATAGATGATAGATTGATAGATAAGTAGATAGATAGATAGAAATGTTTCTAGAGTAGAGTTAAAAATTCTTTGCAGAAGCCAGCACACTTTTGAGAGTCCACAGGCTGTGTAGGGGTGGAGAAGGCAGGGAGTGAACTTTCTTACAAGCAAAGGGTGGGTAAATCGTCCCCAAACATAAACAGTACTGCTACTAGGTAACAATACTGTAACACACAATATACATATGCAATAAGTACTCACTAGTAGTGGTTTGCTCTGTTTTGATAAGGCACCCAGTGGTCAGGCCTATCTTTCTGTTATTTTACTTCTTTTATTTTAAATTATTTTTTCAAAGTATTGTCCTTAAAAATCAAGTAACATTTTAAAGTCCCAAGCCTAAAACAAACACTCCATGACATTCTGACCTTTTCTTCTTTTATCTAGGCACCAGGGACAACCCTTTTAAACTCATTTAATGGGTTGTATTTTTTTCCCATACAAATAATACTTAGAGCCTCATTTCTTAAGCTTGATGTTATTTGTTGCTTTTAATCAGGGCTTCTGAGAACTTCCGGTCATTCCCTGTGCCTCCTCTACTCTTCAGGTGAGATTTCATCATAGTCTCTGACTAGGTTGATATTCTAGTCTCTCTTAGACACTTTGCACATTGATGTATGTATTCATAATGGATTTTTAAGATTTGGTCAGATTTTGGCTTGACTTATTTTGAAAGCAGAGTGACTTTGTGGGTGAGGTATGTCCCTCAGGTTTGATGTTAGTAGCCATTGATGGTCTATGATACACTTATTCACAAAAGTTTGCAAAGTAGTGATATAATTCTACAATTTCTTACCTCAAATGTATTCATTAAGACAAACTTACCCCCATCAATTACTATTTTTCTACAGCATAGTTTAAAGATGAAACTCATAATTCCTTATTCATACAATTAAGTCATGCTTAATTGCACTCTGTTGTAGAATTATTCTAAGACATGTACTTGGTTTTCTTGTTAAAATTGTTAATTCATTCCTCATAATTACAACTTTCATTTTAATGTGTCAGTTTGTGTTTTCCATATATAATCAGTAAAATACCTTTGGTAACACTATCAGCATGGAGTTAAACATATTTGTGAGTTTGAACTATGATCTATAATGCCATGGGGAACAAGAACAAAACTCAAACTCAGAAATTTGACAGGGGGAAAAACAGTCTTCTATAAAACCATGCTCAAATAAATAAAAAGAGCATGAAAGAAACTGAGTGTAAACCTACAGAATTAAGAAAAAATAGGTAGATGACTGCATTGCAATGAATGGTTATTGTTTAAAAATCTAACTTTCGCCGGGCGGTGGTGGTGCACGCCTTTAACCCCAGCACTCGGGAGGCAGAGGCAGGCGGATCTCTGTGAGTTCGAGGCCAGCCTGGTCTCCAAACCGAGTTCTAGGAAAGGCGCAAAGCTACACAGAGAAACCCTGTCTCGAAAAAGCCAAAAAAAAATATAAAAATAAAAAATAAAAAATCTAACATTTAAAAATACAAAAAGCAAAAATATTTTATAGAGAGAATGGAGAGATGTAAGCACTGAGTGAGTTACTAAGGAGTCGAGAAATGATGATTGAGACTGAGAGTATAGGGAAGTGCTTGCCTAGTGAACCCAAGGCTCTGGGTTCAAACTCAGCACTTCCAAGGAAAAAAGAGGGAAAGGAGGGAGGGAGAAGATGAGGGAGGGAGGGAGGGGGAGGGAGGGAGGGAGGGAAAAGATGAGGGAGATGGAAAGGAGAATGGGGAGGGGGAAGGGAAAGAGAGAGGGGAGGAGAAGGGGGAGGGGGAAAGGGAGAGAGAGGGGGATAGGGAAGGGGGAGGGGGAAAGGAGGGAAGGGAGAAAGAGAGAGAATTTGCGGACTTGAGGACTAGAATTTTAAAATTACATTCTGTGATTATTTTTAATTACACCCATACATTTTTTTTTCTCTGAAAATATCTTTAGTCTGTCTCCTGACTAGATGGACAGTTAAACTAAACACAGTTTTCTACATCAGCAATCATTCCCTCCTAATTGAATCGCTCCTGGGGGTGGGGGGTGGGTCTTGCTATGTACTACAGGCAGGCCTTGAACTTTCTTTCCTTTGACCTCTTTTCTCTTGTGTTGAGAAAAGAGGCAACCACACCTTGAATCTATCCTTACCCTAACCCTTTCAATAGTTTTCATGTTGATGTGCTCGTGTGTGGAGAGGGCACATGCCCCTGTGCCACAGAGTGCATGGGGAGGAGGGAGGTCAGGAGTTGACTCCTCCCCTCTCCCAGGCAGGTCTTGGGGAACCTAGAGGCCTAGCTGCAGGCTCCTTCACCTGCTGAGCCATCTTACAGGCCTCCTCATTCCAACTCCTTGTATACAACCACTTTATTTTCTTAGGAAAGAAATAGCATATCTAGACTCTTTGTGGCTCCCGACATGGAAATCAGCAAGAATTATTTGTTCTTTGTTGTACAGTTATTCTAAAGCTTATTCAGCTGTCTTAGTATAACAATTTTAACACTTTTAAAACGTGGTTGTATTCCACACATTCATTTTAAATGCTTCCTGTGAGTTTATTCCCACTCCTTTTCCTATATCAGCGTCTGTCCTCTGACACTGGGTGACCTCTAATGTCGTTCATTTCTGCTCTGCAAAGACCGAGAAACTGTTTTCTGGAAGATGCAACTGTTAGTTCTCACTCCAGCTGGCTGGCAGGCTCACTTGCCAGATTCAGATATAGGCATCAGCGAAGCTTCTCTCTGAGAAAGTTCAGTTTTTCAGAGGAAACACTTGGCTCTTGCCAGGAACAGGAATGGAGGAGGCACCCAGGCCTTATTACCATCATTCTGGTGAGGACCATGACCAGACTGGTTTCCTGTTCAACATACCAACTTCCAGTTTTTCCTCACTGCCCATCCATCCAGTATGTCACCCATAAAATGATTTGGTGCTCTTGATTTTTTTTCCATCACATTTGGCTAGATCATTGGTAACAGACCACTCAGTGCACTCAGGGGTAGGCCACCGGTGTCCCTCATCCCAAGACTCATGCACTTGATCACCTGATTCCCAGATGGTGGCGCAGTTTAGGGGGCATTATGGGATATTTGAACATGGAGCCATATAGCAGACTGACAGCCAAGACATGGAGCTTGCAGGTTACAGGCTGACTCTGGTTCCAGCTCAACTCCTCAGCTTCCTGACCAGCAGGATGCAACAGGCTGTAATACCACCAAGGTCCAGCAGCCAGGAAGAGAGTATTTGCAGTTGATGCCTTCCACACCATGCTGGGCTGCATCCCTCGAACAAAGGATGTCTTTGTCCCACTTCACAGTGTCTCAGCCACAGGAAAAATGCCTAGTGCATCATCCTGTCTAGGTTTTCAAATGGTAATCATGATGTTCCCAGGGAAGAAATAACTATTTCTTCTCTCTCACACACACACAAGCATTCAGACACTAATCTGCTAAGTGGTGGGAAATACTACAAAGCTTTAGAGTTTAAAGGCTTTTCTGTAGGTGTTTTATCGTGAAACTGATCAATGAATTCAAATAATATTCACTTTTGTAGTGGGCAATGATAGTGTTTGATCGATTAAGACATTCTAAGGTGGTTTTTTTTGTTAATAATATAAAAGTCAATGCAAGAGCAAGAGCAGCAAAGTGCTGCTTCTGAGCACAAGCCAACAGAGCTTGTTGTCATTAGGAATGGCACAAGAACCATTACTTCCTCCTTACAGGCATCGCAATCCCACATATATCTAGCTCACATGAAGACTGAGCCCATGGGAGCCTGGTTGATAGAGAACTTGGCTTTCCAGCCACTGATCTTCACCAAGACACAAGCCTACCTGGCTTAGAAAATATGGGGAGGGGGCAGAATATGGGAAAGGGGTGGCTTAAAAGGCTTACCCGGCATGGTGGCATTGAAGGGCGGAGCATGGACAGGGTAGAGCTGGGCACTCGGATAAGCACTGGAAAGGAAAATAATGTGAGTGACCTTGGGATCCTCGCTGCTTCTGAAGAGCTGTACACTTTCGTTCCCACTCTCAGTGACCTCTCCATATGGCTATGAACCAAGAAAACAAAAGCAAACGCTGATTTCAACAACCTTCTCATGAGACATGCATCATTTTTACCACCATCTTAAGGCATCGAAGGGGGAGAACAGGACAAAAACACTACTTGTAATGTCATGTTGCTATGGTCTATATGGATATGGTCTCTGACATGGGGTCTCTGGGTCCCAGTAAATGCTGATGGAAATGAATCTCCACATGCCATCACATCAGCGGTGGCACTTGGAGTCGATAAAAAGGCAAAAGAGGAGTGTGACATGGAGAAGGATGTGATCGGTGGGTGCTGCTGATGCGTCACACTGGCTGGAGTGAACACCTGCAGGAGTGACAGGGGACAGGCAGGCTCAGGAGTGATGTGATGGTGGACCGGGCAGGTGGAGATTTGATAGTACTACAGCAGAGCTGTCAGGGGTTGGAGAAGAATGTGTGAAGTGTCTAGGCATTCTTACATATACATAATGTGTGTGTGTGGGGGGGGGGTGTATACACATATATGTATATATGAACGAAAATGATATAATTATATTATAATCTCAAAAATAAAAGAAATAAGAAGTTCCAGTAAAGGATTCTTATGGTTTTACAGGACAGCGGATGAGTGAAGATGGGGATAACACCAAGGTTTCTGGTTTCAGCTGGAAAACAGAATGGTAAGCACACCAGTCCATCCATCACAGTCTAGGATGAGAAGGAGACTTCCGGGAGAGGGATGTTGGTGCCAGGCACTTGGTGAACGAAGGGCTGGCTACAAGGGATCTGGGTGCAGATGCTCAGAATCCCCTTCCTTCCCATCTTAGTAAGTCTGGAAGGAAGTACAAGGAGGATGGGGCAGGAAGATCTATTGATTGCCTGGAGAGAATGTGTAGAGAGTCCCCATTGAACACCTATGCTAATAAACCGGAGACATGAAGAACCAGCCAAAGAAAAGAGGTTCAGAGCTTCTGGAGGGGTGGAGACAGACAGGAAGCACGGGGAGGGGGGTGTTAGAGCCAGAGGTGAGGAATGCAGGGAGGGGTGAGTGTTAAATGCCACTGAACTAGGAAGCCCAACAACTCCAGGAAACAGTCCAGGGGCTCCACAGGGCAGGGCAGGAAAATACAGAGGTGAGATACCGGAAGTGAGTAAAGCCGGTTGACGAAGCATAGAGAAACTGGCGTGTCAGGGCGATAGCTGCAGGGCCCGGCCCAAGAGGTCTTCCTCCTGTCTGTTTCCAGGTGAGAAATAAGAGTAGTTTTAAATGCCAGAAGAGGAAAATGAAGATAACCTCAGCAGAAAGAGAGGAGGCATAAAAAGAAGAAAAGCAAGTGAGGCGAGCAGGAGAGGAGCTGGGGCACGGAGAAGATGCGCTTATCTCAGAGCCACTGGGGCATCAACGCAGAAGACATCTACCCAGTGTTTTTTTGGTTCTGGAGGACAATGGAAGATGAGAAAATCGGGGGCGGGGAATTGGAGTAAAATTATCTTTGTGGAATTAAAGGTGTAAAACAGTCGCTGAAGCCGGACATAGTAAACACGGGGTTCGTTATCAAATGAAAGGGAAGACCTCCCATTCAATATACTTGTCCAGCTTGAGCTCCTTGCAAAAGGTTCCACGGAGTCATTTTGTGTCTTTATCCCCAGCACCTGCTGAGTCTGAAACTCAAGCAAGTCTGTGTTTTCTCAGTTTTGCCGGCTTATCTGGAGGCAGAGCTTGTTGCTCAGCCAGATTTGGCTCTCAATCATCCACATGGGGAAAAAAAAAAATGACCCAGTGAGCTCATTTCCAATCACCCAAGGCTGCCGCCAGGAAACAACGTTCCAAAGCCAAGAACACAAAGGAGGGGGGCCATGCTTCCTGCCTCCTGTGCTCTGCCGCTTCCCTTCTTTGCTATGCTATGGAATTATCAGTTGCTGCCATAGAGGCTAACCCCAAGATAAAAGGGAGCATGCCCTTGTACAAAGCAGTCTTTCCGAGTTCTTTCAGACTTTATCTTAGAGCAAAGAAGAACCATGCCGATATACAAGGTAGTCACAAACTCTATACAAAGATCATGTCAGAAAAAGGCTGCGCAAAACTCCCAATCAGTTGTTGGCCAACTCACCTGTGAAGGATGTCTCTCCAGTTGCTTTAGCTGGAATGGGTGCATTGACTAAGCCCAGGGAAGGCTCCATTCATTGAGGTCTAAGGAGAGAATCAAGCAACTGAGAGCGAGTTAGTACCTCACTCAGGTCACCAAGCAGATAGAAAACACCTCCAAGGATGTAGGAGTCATAGGAGAGAGGAACAACAGACGCTCAACAGTTTCCTGATCACAGCCAACAGTTTCAAGTCCAGTCAGCAAATGCACTGGGTTTGGAGAATCCGTGTGTGGTTCCCGGTGAGGTAAATGTTTTCCCGTGAGACTGCAAACATGTCATTTGAGTTTTCTACATTGAAAGCATTATCACCGAGAGGCAGCATCTCAAGAATACATTGCAGACTGGTAAGGGCTTCAAACGAGATATGGGGCCCTAAGACCCTGTGTAAGTTTGAAAACATTTCAGAAGGCAGATTTTTATTTTAAAGGATCAGGATGAGACTCAAACATGCAACAGCATGTTAAAATCTTAGAACATAGTATTTTGGGGGAAAAAAAAGACAATGATGAAAACATCACCAATGTGGCTGAGAGGTAATGGATAACAACTCAAAGAAACTGAGTAAAAACCAAACTCATAGAGAACCTTGCTGGCAATCCAGAGGCTGAGGTTGTGATGTGTTCTAAAGACCAAAGAGAAAGGGGTGGGACAGGAAAGGACAAAACCAAGTCGGGGCTCCCAATCTGATCACTGCTGGGTGGATGGGGCCTTTTGACAAAAATTCTAGTGCAAACTGTTGAGGCCTCTTGGGCTCACCTTCAGGTTCTGCTTCAAGGTTGAGGTGGCCTGGTGCCCTTGTCTGTCATTTCTGATGCACTCAAGTTCAAGTGCATCCTTTACCCCACTGACATAACATTGGCATTGGAAATCGGCATGCGAATTCACACATAACAAGGGCTAGGCACAGTAATACCATATCGCTTTCTACCCACCTAGTCATCAAACAAATGGAAATTTCAAGGAACATGCTGTGCTCACAGTGAAGGGAAGATGTGGGCTCCCCAGCATGCTGGCAGACCCTGGAAATGGCCTGCCTTCGGGGTGCCACAGCTGGTCAATAGCTGTCCGATGCAAGCTCAGCAACTCAGCTCATCCCAGCACTGGGGATTTAGCCTAGATTTACATGCATGGGCTGATGCAACGGCCTAGGTAGAAAGCCCTGCTCATTATCGAAAAAGACAGAAATTCGAATGTCTCGAGGTTGGAAAAATTAATGGCAGAATACCAACACAGTGAAAATGTAACTCTATCAAATAAGAATTAGGGTTTTCATGTGTTGACATAGGGAAGTCTTAAAGTTGTGACACTCAGTGAAAACATTAATGTTGTGTGTGTGAATCTGACATCTGTGAAAAGGAAGCTGCTAAGTGTGTGGCTGTGGGGGAGCCGCTCACAGGACTGAAGATGAAGCAGAGTCTCCTGTGGACCAGAGTGGGCAGGAGACTTCTTCCTTTTGAACTTTGGGCTTTCCAACCATCTAAGTGTACCCTTCTACAGTGAAGACGTCAGCGTTTTAAGAACTGTTCTCTCTCAGAAGTACATTTTCACCACCACCAGGTGTGGACTGTGTCACGGTGGTATCCCCAGCCTTAGCACTGAGCCCAGGACAGAGCAGGGAAGGGCTGGCTCAGCAAGAGCCATGGACTGCTGTGCGGCAGCAAGCTTGCTTGACAGAAGGGCAAATGTCCTGAGTTAGTGCTTGGCAGAGTGCTCCGTGTGATAGAAGGCAGTGCCTTTTGTGAAGAGGACAGGGCAAAAGGAAAAAACAAAATAAGAAAGCGAAGAGATGGGAGGCTGGGGCAAATCCGGGTTCTAGACAGAGGGCCCTCATTCTCTAGAGTGTTAGAGAGATGGCCGAATAAGGTTGGGGAGACAGCAAGGGAAAGACACAAGCAGAGAAAGGTGGGGAATGCAGGTTTCAAGTAGAACCAGTTGCTTTTCCATAAATAAAATAAAATAAAATAAAAAAATAAAGGTGATTAAAAATAAAAAATAAAGGTGATTTAAGATTTATTTGGTTTTAAGCAAGCCATTTTGTTGTGTGGTCTTTTTTAAAGTGGTTGCAGATTTTAAGTCTTTATTTCATGCTTTCCTTGACACTGTTTTCATCTCCAGAGTTCAAAGTAGCCAGCCCACATAGATTCATTTGAATTAGAAGCGATTAACGCTTGTTGTTGGCTGTGTATGGGGTCTCCAAGGACCCGTAAAACTCATGTGGACACTGGGAACCCACTTGAGTGTTGCCTGGTTTAACTGACCCACGGAGTGGTGTGGGTACCAATCTTTAAAAATCCTACCCTGCCCCCCTGCCAAGGATAGCTAAGCTGTAACAAAATTTAAGAGAATTTTTCTTCTCTTAAATCATATTTTTCAGCCTTCCTGTGGAGGGAAACTATTTTCAAAATCAAATGAGTGCAGAATATATTTGAATAGTTTTTCTAGTGAAGACTGTAAGAACAAAATGCCTTAACCATTGGATCGCTTTCCTGTGGGAGGGTAGCCTAGAAGGCACTCTCTTTACTCATGTTATAAGAAGCCTCCGCTTGCTTTATATTAACGATCACAGATATAGATGACACAGAAGGAAGTCACCAAGACAAGGACAGTTTGTGACTGGTGCCCACGTCTCCCCACTGCTGTTGAGAAGGACTTTCAGGTTGTTCACTTTGTTTGCTCCACAACGGTTGACAGGACATTGGAAATTATTCACATGATCAACCACAGTACGATGGAGACTTTGCCTTACATAACACAGGCAGCCATGATGCCTTTGTATCCTCACATGTTGGCAATGACAACAGTAAACTGTAACTACAGGCAAAAATATGGACTGGCCTTGGTAACATATCATCAAATGCCAAAAGAAGGTCCCAGAAGACTTACACAGCTTGATGCTCTCTTTAAAACATATTTTTTTTCCAAACAAAGCTACATAATATTTTATTTACACACACACACACACACACACACACACACACACACATATACACGTAAACACACCATGAAACTGTGGAAGAAAGCTACTAATGAAATTCAAGATGGCCATTGCCTCTAGAAAAGGGGTGAGGAGAGGGGTGGTTAGTGGCACACAGGTAGGTTAGAGGGAGTCTTTGTTTTTGTTCCAGCCTTATGTCTGAGGCACATAATTTTTGGCATTCATCATAGTATTAAAATAAAAGTATCTGAAACTAAACCAGATGTGGGGGATATCAACCAAAATAAAATATGAATGAAAATTCCATAAGAAAATATATCACTTTGTTTTGTATGTTAGTTAAAGATAAAAACCCAAATATCCATGCTGATGCCCATTTTATTTGTGTCCCAAACACAAATAAAATGGGACATGAATCATGCAATGCAAGAGTTTAGGGCATGCTTGCTGAGAAATGCTGAGGATTTCTGTGAGCTCCTCATTGATGAGCAAACATACTCGTGTTTAAAAATACTTTAAATAAGCTTTTCTATAGGTGGTAGAGTTCAATGTACTAAGGACTTGTGTTTCCAGCTAACCTATTGCCTGAGACTGAAGTTGTGATTATATTGATACAGAAACATCCTCAGCTTGTCACTCTGAGGAGACTTTGATTCTTGGAATAGCTTTGGCTCTGAGCATCTCTGTAATGCCTGTGAGTAAATTCAATTCTCTGGAGCAGTCCCAAGTGAAGGACTCCCTGGAGACTTCCCCCAGCCTCACTCAATGGCTCTCCCAGTGGAAATGGTACAACCTGTCCCCACTTGTTCCCAAGGGAGACTCTTACTCCATAAGAAGAGCTTATATGTATCTCCTGTCTACCTCAACAACACCCTGAAGAATGTTAGACAGCCATAGATGATTCTAAAAAGATGAAATGTGGTTCCAACATGAGGCATGCGCATAAGAATGTGCCCAAAGTACATGCAGATTGTTTAATATTAATACTCATGTATGACTCTTAATGTTTGCATACTGCCTTTTTTTTTTCAGAGCTGAGGATCGAACCCAGGGCCTTGTGCTTGCTAGGCAAGTGCTCTATCGCTGAGCTACATCCCCACCCCAGCTTACCGCTGTTAATTTGTACCAATCTGTACTGATAGTTATAACAGTCATTGCCTTTTTGCTTACAGGAGTGGCATAGATTTGCCTTTTAAAAACCCAACCTTTTTTTTGTTAATAAATAATTTTTTTCTTTATTGTTATGTGTTTTAAATTTTATACATCAGCCATGGGTTCCCCTGTCCTCCCCCCTCCTGCCCCCACCCCTGCCTTCCCCCTAGCCCCTCCCCTCCATTCCCATCTCCTCCAGGATCAAGATACCCCTGGGGATTCATTTAAACCTGGTGGAATCAGTACAGGCAGGTCCAGTCCCCTCTTTCCAGGCTGAGCATGTGTCCCTGTGTAAATTCAAGGTTCCAAACAGCCAGCTCATGCACTAAGGACAGGTCCAGGTCCCACTGCCTGGGTGCCTCCCAAAGAGATCAAACTATTCAATTGTCTCACTTATCCAGGGGGCCTGATCCAGCTGAGGGCTCCACAGCCTTTGGTTCATAGTTCATGTGCTTCCATTCATTTGGCTATTTGTCCCTGTACTTTTCCAGTCTTGGGCTCAACAATTCACGCTCTTGCAGTCCCTCCTCTTTCTTAACTATTGGACACCTGGAACTCCACCTGGGGCCTGGCCGAGGATCTCTGCATCCACTTCCATCAGTTATTGGATGAGAGTTCCAAGATGACCGTTAAGGTATTTGGCCATGTGATCACCAGACTAGGTCAGATCAGGCTTTCTCTCAACCATTGCCAGCAGACTACAGAGGATGCATCACTGTGGACCTCAGGGGACCTCTCCGGGACTCTGCCTATTCCTGTTCTCATGTGGTCTTCATTTATCATGGTCTGTTATTCCTTGTTCTCCCTTTCTGTTATTGATGCAGTTGGGATCTCCTGATCCCCTAAGCTTTCTTTCCCTCAAATCTTGCCCTTCATTACTCCCACTGTCGTCCAGGTTGTTCATGTAGATCTCATCCATTTCTCTGTCATTGGGTGATCCTTGGGTCTTTCCTAGGGTCCTGTTTTCTAGGTAGTCTCCCTGGAGTTGTGTAGCAGTCTAGTCATCTTTGTTTTACATCTGGTATCCTCCTATGAGTGAGTACACACCATGTTTGTCCTTCTGAGTCTGGGTTACCTCACTCACTGGGCTACTCACTGGGTTAGATCACTTTCTAAATATAACACCAGTAGCACAGACACTGAGAGAAACAATCAATCAATGGGACCTGTTGAAACTGAGAAGCTTTTGTAGAGCAAAGGACACGGTCAACAGTGACAGCCTACAGAATGGAAAAAGGTCTTCACCAACCCCTCATCTGACAGAGGGCTGATATCCAGAATATATAAAGAACTTAAGAAATTAGACATCAAAATGCCCAACAGTCCAATTAAGAAATGGGCTATAGAACTAAACAGAGAATTCTCCACAGAGGAAGTTCAAATGGCTGAAAGACATTTAAGGAATTGCTCAACATCCCTAATTATCTGGGAAATACAAATCAAAACGACTCTGAGATACCACCTTACACCTGTCTGAATGGCTAAGATCAAAAGCACAGAAGACAGCTTATGCTGGAGAGGATGTGAAGAAAGGGGAACTCTCCTCCACTACTGGTGGGAATGCAAGCTTGTACAGCCACTTTGGAAATCAATATGGCGCTTCCTTAGAAAATTGGGAATCCATCTCCCCCAAGACCCAGCTATAGCAGTTCCTGGGCATATACCTAAGATATGCTCAATCATACCACAAGGGCATTTGCTCAGCTATGTTCGTACCAGCTTTGTTTGTAATAGCCAGAACCTGGAAACAACCTAGATGCCCTTCAACTGAAGAATGGATAAAGAAAATATGGTACATATACACAATGGAGTACTACTCAGCAGAGAAAAACAATGACATCATGAGGTTTGCAGGCAAATGGATGGATCCAACTTTTTTTTTTAATGCAGTTTTAAAAATTTGAAAATAGTCTCAAGCACAGGTGTATATTTAAAGCCATCAGAGGTTATGAAGGGAATATGTGTATAGCTTAATGTAGAAAGAATTCCTTCCAACATGAGTTCGAGACTGTCTCATTGACCACCACCACCCCAGAAAAGGGACTGTGCATGTGTTTATAAGTCACCTACAGCTAAACAAACTAGGTAGTCCTCTTACGAAGAAATAATTACCGGTTCTTCTGTCTTCCACCTTGAGGGATAATCATGAAAAGAACATTCTGTGTCATCATGGAACCCACAGCTGAAGGACAACTCCACAAGGTGAACAAGTCAATGGAACAAAAGCACAGCCATGATGAGAGGGTGCCCCGCTGTTCCAGGGAGAGCAAAGGCTTTCTGAAGGAGATGGCATTGACCTAGAGTCTGAGGAGGATGTGCTGGGAGGAGGGACTAGCAGCTGTGGAAACACTTGAAAAGAGCAGAAGTGGTTAGTGAGCTCCATGCAGGCAGGACAGGGCTAAACATAAAGCATTGGAAGCCACAAGAAATGAGAGTGAAGAGGAAAGCAATAGACAATGAAAAAGCTCGTCTCTGCAGCTGAAACGCCCCGCCAGCAGGAAACAGAAAAGGACGTAGAGTGACAGAGAAATAAAAAGAGGTTTTGAAAGACTCCTGAAGAGAGGCAATGCATGCCATGCCACCAGGGCACACACAAGTAGATTTCCCAGCGAAAGATGGAGGCTGACATGCAGTCTTTAAGGAGACCACAGATGAAGACATTTAAAAAAAGAGAGACACACTGTCACCTGGATTTCCTTCTATAGGCAACCAGGAGGTGTGAAAGATACTGTGATGCTCATAAACTGTGATGCTCATATTTGTGTTATAGATGGAGATGCTTTCGGGATGTCAGGCAGCTAAGTATGGGGAGAGCTGGTTAGACCTGTCTCTGTGATGGATTGTGGAGACGACAACCTCAAAGGAGAAGAAAACACTGGTTCTCTCCTGACCTCTGGAGCTGCTGACCTAGCTTTTAGACTTGTTGAAAAGCCATGGAGTCCATGGCTGAGCTTCTGGAAGGGAGAGAGTCCCAGATGCTGCTCCATTTGGAGAATGGTTGATTAGCTGCTACCTCCTGCAGAGTTCTGTGTGGTCCCAGAATCCACAAAACGGAGTTGCTCACCAATGCCCATTTTCAGCATCGGGAATGCTATCTGTTTCATTTTCAAATACTTCCTGTTGGGCCATGACATGTAACCTTGACTGTCCCCATTATAGGATGTAAATTTATTAACACCCTTTAGTTAGTTGCCTGCAACTATATGTCTTGGCTGCCTCCCAAGCCTTTCATTTGTATTCATTATTTCATGCTGTTTGTTGCTGTTCTTTAAAAGCTTTGTGCAGCCCTTGAGTTTTTGGACTACTTACTATCTGTTTCTCTCTCATCCATTCTTTCATTAAAATTGATTTCAGAATGAGGCAAAGAATTTTAGACAGATACCAGAACCTAAGTACCAGAGGTAGTGATGGGGATAGCCGAGATCTGAGTAATGTTATTTTAATTGCAATTTAAAGCCAAAAGGCAAAGACTTAGCAAAGAACTGTTTTCATTACAGTTGTTCCATGCATGAAATGAACCATTACACACTGGAAAAGAGGAAATCATTCCAGAATGGCTTAGCTATAACAAACAGAATGAGTTCCAACAAGCTGTTTTTAGTCCCATGGCCAAAAAACGCATTCTGTCGACATTTAGGATTTTTTTTTTTCCTGATGTGGCATTATATTTTGAAATGTTATTTCACATTGTCCTCTCTTTCTAGAACATCTTTGCATTGAATAATGAGAGAAGTGACCAGCTGGTCTCTAGTAGTTTCAAAGCTCTTTATAGGAGGCAGCAGGATGCTGGCAGATGGCAATTTTAGGTGGAGGTCTCACTAAGAATAGCTTTGTGGCACCTTGTTTGTATAGAATATACAACCTTCACTCTCTTAAAGTCAGGGTACTGCAGCTCACTGAGATCCTGATTTGTGCTCTAATCTCAACCTGTTTTGTATTCCTTAAGAAAATATTTTGGGTTTGGTGGATTTAAGGTCCAAGGCCAAGACAGAGAGCTCTCCTTCTTTGCTTTTGCTTTTGAAATTCTGAATTGAGGATATTCTGGGATGGCCAAAGCAAGGGGAGGAGAAAGAAGGCCTTTGGGAGTTGGAAAATGGGAAGAATAGTTCTACCTCTTTAAAGAAATTGAATTACATTTCTTTATTTAGTGTGTGTGTGTGTGTGTGTGTGTGTGTGTGTGTGTGTGTGTGTGTGTACACATGCATGCCTCAGAGCATGTGTAGAGGTCAAAGGACAAATTATAAGCATCATTTCTCTTCTTCCACAATGTGGGTCCTAGAGATTGAACTCTGGTCAGCAGGATTAGAGATAAGTGCCTTTAGCCACTGAGCCATCCTGCCAGCCCCGAATCATTTTTAAAAGCAGGGGTTCTACAAGCCTGGGAAAGGAAAGTGGTGTGTGGTAGAACAACAGAACTGACCCTGACTCTTTTGTAAACCCTGTCATGAGGCTGTAGATGATGCAGCAAACACCAGGCTCCTACTTCTGCTCCTTGGCATGGGTGGATCCAAGCCACCTAGACTTCAAGGGGATGTAGAAAAGAGTCCTCTGTTTGTTGTGAGTATGCACATTGAATGATTTCTTTTTCTGTTCTCATCACATTGAACATAAGAAATTCTAAATGTTTTGGAAACAAATAGACCTCTGTTGCCACTTGGGCCTTGGAAGGCCTGGGTCTAGACAATTTCAAAACCAGCTCCACACTCCCCAGCTCTCACCATCCTGATAAATAGCTATTTGAAATCTGTTTAAATATGATTTGAAATGCACCATGCCATGTATTGCATTGAAGGGTAATGGAGTCAAATCCAAACCCCTCACAATTTTTATTCGAGGTAGGCCCTGAAGACATGATGTCGCTCTGCCCTGACAATGACAAAATGGAGGTAGTAGACAGACACAGATAGTGGAGGGCTGGGAGCAGGGTCATGTCCTCACAAGCAGTTCATCACTGTGTCACAGTGCTCTCAGGAACCTTTTCATTTCTGCCCCAAGTCCGCCTTCATGTGGAGACAGATGTGAGTCTCTGCTGTCCATGATCCAGCATGTCACTGTCTCACAAACTTGCCTCAAGTTTCTGTTACATTTATCTCTCAGTGTCTGGTTTGAATGGTGTTGCTCTTATTTTTGCTCTTCTTCTTTAAAACAATGTTTTTTATTCCTTCAGTCTCTGGGTCAGAGATCATGGTGGCTTCAGGGCCACAGTCGGAAGACAGTCCTAAAGTCAAGGTCTCTCAGGAGCTACACAAGTAGCTAGAGCTGTCTCTTGTTCAGGTCCTGACCTTTGCTAGCAAAGGTCTGTCCTTTAGTCACTAGCGTCCCACTGTCCTCATCTGTATTAATCATGTTAGCTATTTTCTGTATCTCCTGATGTTTTGAAATCTTTAATGTCTCTACAAAGGCTTGAGTGTTAGTCAGTTTCAAGTTACTATAATGGAATGCTTGAGGCATCTAACTTACAAAGAGAATTTGTGGGCAGAGTTTTTCTGTCCCAGCAGCCACTCCCAAATAACCAATCAGAGACCTAATATTAATTATAAATGCTCGGCTAATAGTTCAGGCTTGTTATTGACTAGCTTTTACAACTTACATTAACCCATTTATATTAATCTACATTTTGCCATGTGGCATTACCTCTCTTTCCTCTTGTACCTCCTGTTTCCTCTCCATGTCTTGCCGGAGACTCCTCTGACTCCGCCCTTCTTCTTCCCAGTGTCCTTAGTCTGGTTCTCCTGCCTAACCTCATCCTGTCCAGATATTGGTCAGTCAGCTTCTATATTAAACCAATCACAGTGACATATATTCACACAGTATAAAGGAATATTTCACATTTCCCCCTTTTTGTCTAATTAAAAAGGCAAGTTTTAACTTTAACATAATAAAATTATATTCAACGTAGACAGGGGAAATGCTATGGAACAATCTTTTTGTACACTGTGAAGATGTATCTTTGCCAAGGCTCCTTCTGGTTGGTTTAATAAAAGAACTGACTGTCTAGTAGCTAGGCAGGAGGTATAGGCAGGAATTAAGACACAGGGGATGCTGGGAGGAAGAAGGACAGAGTTTCAGGAGTCAGGAGAGACTCAGAGATTCAAGATGAATATGCCAGGTTGAAAGAAGGCACTGCTACATGGCAGAGGGTAGATAAGAAATATGGGTTAATATAAAATGTAAGAGCTAGCTAGTAACAAGCCTGGGCTATTGGCTGAGAATTTAGATATGATAGGATAAAGGGGTAGATTATTAAATCCTCTTTTAAAAAGCAACTACTTATTTTAAACACTTTACATTGATATTGATCTTTGTGTATTGATACAAAGTTGAGATTATTTTTATTAGAACATACTCTACATACATTTCTAATGTTGTTCAAGGTATTATACCTATACATCTTATTTAACAATGTAATGCAAATTGCTAATCCTTGAAACTTATTATTACAAACTATTTAGGGTAATAAAGAAATGAAAGTTAGTAGTTAGTCATCTATTATAATTAAACTTGTAGTCATGTAAGGTATGTTTTCAAGGTCAAACATATATTTTAGGTAGGCAGGTGGTCTTCAGACACTTCAGAGATCTACAGAATATGACATTTAAGATATTTTAATAACATAGGTTCTTTTTTTTTTTTTTTAATGACAATGAGGCATGTCTGCTCCTGGCAGCACCAATTGCTTCAGAGAAGATGATGGGCATTGAAGAAACTCCATATGGAGTTCACTTTCTTCGTGGCAAAAGTTAGCCGCTGGGCAAGAAAGTACTCTTTCCTAGACTGCTGACAGTATGCTGTCCAAATGGAGCAAGCAGGACACAAAAGAAAGGGCTTCCAAACTTTGCCAAGACAAGATTAGACAGCCCTTCAGGAAACCCTGCTTCACAGGTAAGTCTGTCAGATATTCTAGGCCTCTAGCAAAAGATAGATGCCCCAATGTTACAAAGGAAACCTGGGTGACTGTCCAGGCAGACAGCTGTTTCTGTCATTTCTCACTTTTTTGGAAGTTGCTTGCTTATACTTCCTGTTTACTCAAGTAACATTATTTCCTTCTAGGTCCTCTGATGGAGCTGAAGACTTTATAGTTATAGTTTTCCTTGTTATCATATTCAGAAAAGAAATTCACTAAAGAGGTATAAAGTGTATAAGGTTGAAAGACATAAAGAGAATGTTTTGGTAATGCAAGTTAGAATAGAAACTGAATTTTGGACTCACCAAAATAGGATAGATAATGGAATATTTTCTCTGAATTTGTCAACTATTTATGGGCTAGATGTTGTTGATGTAATTATTGCCTGTGTATATTGTATATAGTTACTGTACTTATTATAATTAGTTTTTCTTATATTAGTTATATCCTTTTTTGAGACAGAAAAGGGGAAATGTGTGATATTTTGTTTGTGTTCTAACAAATAAAGCTTGCATGGAGATCAGAGGGCAGAGTTAGCCACTAGCTAACCATAGAGGTCAGGCAGTGGTGGCACACACCTTTAACCCCAACACTTGGGAGGAGGAAACAGGAAGTGATATGACTGGGCAGAGAGAGGAAGTGGTAAGGTGATCAGGCAGGTGGAGACAGGAACTCAGGCCCTTTCAGTCTGAGAAGTCATGGAGGTCAGAGGTAACCTTGGCTGGCTCCTTTACTTCTCTAATCTTTCAGCATTTATCCCTATATCTGACTCCAGGTTTTTATTATTAAGACCAATTAGAATTCACGCTACAGACCCCACTTTTCAACTTTTCATCTTAAACATGTTTGATTGTTTGTCCCACAGCTGTGACAGAAGGAATGGAGGCGCTAGAACTCCTCCCCCCATTCCATTGAAAGTTGGAGGAAAGCTTTCAACAACTGAGTGGAAAAGGAAAGACAATCAGCCTATGTAAATGTTGAAATGGTGGTCACATTCTAAATGTTAGACCAAGCTGTTACAGCATTTGCCATAAAATAAGTTGCAAATGCATTGATGAAACATTAAAAATCTGCCTGAAAAACACAGAAAGCCTCAAGCAAAAGAAGAAGAAGAAGAAGAAGAAGAAGAAGAAGAAGAAGAAGAAGAAGAAGAAGAAGTCGTAAAGAGGAACCATGAAAATGTTTTAGAACAGAAAAACAATAAGGAAACACAATGGATAAGATCAACGGTAAAATGAGAATGGAAGAAAAAAACCAGTGAATTGGAAGTCAGAATAATCAGAATAAATCAGTCTGAAGAGACAGGGATCTTAGAAGTGAACCCAGTCAATAACAGACATCCCAGAACACCAGACACCATGGAACAAAAGCAAGAACTCTATGGTTTCTGTCATTCAAGTCTTTCCAGAGAAGAGAATACCACTTGAAGAAATAATCAGACACTTCCCCAATTTGGGAAGAATTCAAAATAAGACAAAAAAAAAAATCCACACAGAGGCATACCACAGGCTTTTAAAACAAAAGATAAATTCTATATAGCGGCCAGGGGAAAATGACATCCCCTATGGGGAAAAGCAATTCAAATGCCTGCTGGTTTCTCATCACAAACCATGAACACCAGCAGGAAGGCCCACAATGTTTGTCATACTTTTTTAAAGTCCATCTAGACTCTTATTCCAGGAAAATAAAATATAGAAGGTTTTCTTTCAGGAAAATTCAGGAATGGAGAAATCAAGATATCTCAGATGAAGGAAATTTAAATGAATTTATTTCCAGTTGGCCTGCAAAGAACAGCTAACAGATGCCCTCTAAGAAAAAAAATAAAATTAATTTAAAAAAAAACCATTTTGATACATCCAAGAAAGCAAAAAGAGAAGCAGGTAAGTGAAAATAGAAGCAAACATACAGCCTTTTTCATTTCATCCAAAATTTAGATGAAAATTCATCTAAAATTTAGATTCTAAATCCTGTTGGAGGCTTGAAGCAAAGATTATAATAGTCTGCATTATAGATGTGACTGTGAACGTGTGAGGCAAACAGGGAAGGAGAAAGTATTCTATTCTTCACTCAAAAATGTTAAAATGATGAGTTATGTAAATAGGACCAGAATAGAAAACACTGCACTCTGGGAAACAGTTTGGAAATTCCTTTAAAGATTAAAAACACAGCTGCAATACAAGCTTGCAATCGCCTCCATGAGTATTTATCTCAGAAATGGAGACTCAGGCCAGGTGTAGTGGAAACAACTGTAATGTCAACACTCAAGAGGCTGAGAAGGGTTGTGCCAAGTTAGAGGAGAGCCAGGTGTCTTTGTGAGGGCTTCTATTGCTGTGATGAAACACCATGACCAAAAAGCAAGATGGGGAGGAAAGGGCTTATTTGGCTTACACTTCAATATTGCTATTCATCACCAAAGAATGGGGGCAGGATCTCTTAGGCAGGAGATGATACAGAGACCATGGAGGGGAGTTGCTTACTGGCTTGCTTCCCATGGCTCCCTCAGTCGGCTTGCTTATAGAACCCAGGACCACCAACCCAGGGATGGCACCACCCACGATGGGCTGGACCCGCCCCCATTGATAACTAACTGAGAAAAATGTCTTACAGCTGGATCTCAAGGAGGCATTTCCTCAGCTGAGGCTCCTTCCCCTCCGATGACTCCAGATTGTGTCAAGTTGACACACAAAACCAGCCAGTGCACCCGGACTCTACAGCAAAACTCCACAGTTGGAGAAAGAGAAGCAAAGAGAGGGTTTGTTGGATGTGATAGGGCTGTGGCTACATGCACACCTCAGGTAACATGGAGCCACCAAAATCTCAGCATGGATGGGGGAGGGGCTCGTGATGTCTCAACCCTGGCTGAGAACTATTGGTAATTGATAGGAATGGATGGGGAGGGGGAGTCGGTCTCTGAGTGTGAGGGCCCTATGGAGCTACCCAGGCTCCAGCCCTCAAGTCCATAACCAGCAGAAGTAGTGGACACAGTGGGTTCATAACAAGAGAGCATGAGATGTTGAGAGGGAGAGGAGGTGAACTGGGAGAGGAAAGAATTGGGTGAATTTGATCGAGCTACATTATATGCATGTATGAAATTCTCAAACAATAAATAGCCAACTAAATTTCTAGAAAGGGTGTGGGGGTAAAGGAATGAACGTGGCTAGGAAGGGTAGTGTATACTCATCACAGCGCTTCCTAGATAAGATAGACAAGGTTGGAGATGCCTTGCGCTGGAGAACAGTGATAGGATTAAGTGTGAGTAACTCGGAAAGAAAACAAGAAAAGCCAGCAGCACCAAGCATCGGGTGCCAGGGTCTCCAGAAGGCAGGCAGCCCTGTGCCTTCCAGACAGGACTTTCCCTTCAGTACCCCTACTAGTCAACTTGCTGCGGTGTTCCTCCTCAGACTCGGGCATGGCTCCAGATCTGCCACCTGTGGTGTGTTCAAATCCTCACAATCTTCACTATAGCTACTATTATTCTGGCTTTATGTCTGAGGAGCCCAGGGCTCAGAGACGTTGACAGTTAAATGTCGCCCACCTTGTAAGCAAACGGAACTTTTGAGTCTTTCGCCTGGTTAACCTCAACTTTCAAACTCCCTTAAGAATCACGATATGCCGCTTGGATTCCTCGGTGCAGTACGTGAGAACAGAAATGGCACCAAGGAAAGCAGGGGAAAGGTGAGTTAGAGTCAACAGCAGGTTTGTAGGAAGGACAGCTAGACGGGCGATGAAGCACATCGACGTACAGACGTGGTTTGGTCTAGTCCAGGAGAGTCTAAGAAGGTAGGCAGGGTGGGAGAGTGGAGCAGGGGCCAGCAACGAGAGGGGGTGAGCGGACAGTGTTCCACTTACCACTAACAGTAGGGAAGTGACTTGCTTTAGATCAAGATGGAAATTTCCACTTGTAAAGTAAAATAGAGCTGCATAAAAATCTGTTTAGGAAGCCACTCACGCTTGAAGAGACAAGACAACGTGTCTCCCAGCAGATAGAAATGACCAGAATCATGTAAAACCATGGGACTTCAAAGAAGCGAATGTTCAGATTTGCTCGTTTCCAGTTTAGACATTTGCTTCTCTAGAACATATGTCCTATAAATAATCTAACACCCAATATAAAACCTGGCGGGAAATACAGCCCATTAAACGTCTCCCATTGTGCTGTCTTTATCTGTCATATGCTTAAACATGGTTTTATTAACTGTGATAATTGCTCCTTTAACTGCTAATGAGCAGGATACTGGTGACAACCAGTTTGCAAGGTTATTCTTTCTCACCTCCTCCAGCAATTGCACTGAGACTGCGTGTAGGCTCCTTGAATTCAAGTAGACTTGGGTTTCTTGTACTTGCCTAGTTTGGTCTTTTATCCAGATAGCAAACGAGGGACTTTGCTGAACTCTTTGTACTCCACATTTCTACTCTCTTTCATTAATCCCCACAATTGATGTGTGGGTCCAGTGTAATAACAGATGGTCCATGTCTGCTCTTCTGTCTGCAGTTCTGAGACTAACCAGTAATGGGCAGTACTATCTACTATGGCACTCGATTAGGCATGGACACTTGGTTTCCATGGTTAAATTGACCTTACTTCTGACTGCATTGTTCAGAGGGAAAAAAAAAACCCACTAATGTTGGTTCCAGCAGAATGGGAGGTTGTCACTGTTTATTGATCTGAGATCCTACATCTTCCTGCTGATTTATCTTGCTTGGTCCATGCTTGGCAAAGAGCCTTCTGACTGTGGCTCATCATTCTCAACCCCCAACCCACTCCCCACCCCCACCCCACCACACCCAGGGAAAGAATGAACTGACTTCTTTCTGCCTCAAGTTCTTTATGACTTTTTCACAAAAAGGGGGAATAAAGGTCTTCCTTTCTCCCTCTCTGCCTCCATCCTTCCCTTTTTCTCCCTCCCTCTTTCCACCCCTTCTCTCTTCCTTCCTCCCTCCCTCCCTCCCTTCTCTCTCTCTCTCTCTCTCTCTCTCTCTCTCTCTCTCTCTCTCCCTCTCTCTCTCTCTCTCTCTCTTTCTTTTTTTCATCCTCACTGGATTCTGTAGTGGGTAGCTAGCCATTCTAGCTATGACCTTGAAGCACCATCCCTAGAGAGGAAGCAGGTAACTGTTACACCTGCTTATGACCTTGAAATACATGTCCCTGGGGTATGGCTGCTCGGGACCCTTAAGACCTGGGGTTCAGGGCTAGAGAGATGGCTGAGAGGTTAAGAGCACTAGCTGCTCTTCCAGAGGTCCTGAGTTCAATTCCCAGCAACCACATGGTGGCTTACAACCATCTATAATGAAATCTGGTGCCCTCTTCTGGTCTGCAGGGATATGTGCAGACAGAACACTGTATACATAATAAATCAATTAATTAAAAAAAAAAAAGACCTGGGGTGCATGTATGCAGCGCTCCCTTTGCTCTCTCATGGTTTGGGTGTTGACATAGACCAGGCAGATCTTGGACCAGGAAGATCAGCATGGACCATAGCTTGGTTTTTCAGGCTGTAGTGAGTTTTTAATCTTCTAATAAATTCCTTTGCCTGTTATACAGACTTTGTGGATTTCTAGCAATATCTGGTGCCCAACATGGGGCATGAACTCACAATCCTGGGATTAAGAGTCCTATGCCCTAAAGAAAGGGAGTAAGGGCCTCACGACCCTTCTCTCCTTCTCTAAACCCAAGCATGTTGTTAAAAGAAAATATTAAGAAACTCAGTCTCATATCAGAAAAGCTACCTGGTGTGGGACAGAAGAAAACCAATAATCTAAGGACCATTGTTGTCAAGACTCTATTTCTCTCCATCCTTATTCTTGATTTCTGGCATGTTATGTGATTCTAAAATCCAACCTTTCCATTTTGATATTAATAATGTTCATATTTTCTACAGTAAAAAAAAAATCTTTCCAATAGCAATCTCTGAAGTCTCCAAAAAGAAGATGGGGCTCCACAACAACAACTCTACCCAGTCTAGAATGATGCCATTACACCTAAGAGTATTACTCAATGATCGGCCTTGGACTGAAAACTCTTCAAGATAGTTCTAAGATGAAATGGTCCATCATACTACACTTCTAGCCAGAATCTCAGACAACCTTACCCATTACTGTGAGACTGACTGCAGAATCTACAGCTATTCCTATTGAGACCTAACTATCTAAGCTTTCTTACAGGACCCCTCAGAGATACCATCACCACCTAAACAGCTAGAAGCAAAGAGCACGATGCCCCCTCTCCCAAAGGTTTCATGTTTCTTAGGGTTATGGGTAGATGGTTATAGGGTTGGGAATGGAACAATAAAATTTAGACTCAGTATTCTCCTTAAGGAAAGAAAAGGGGGAATGGATAGATATAAGATATTAAGGTAGATTATTGTATTTACTAGTAAAATAATTCAGCAAAATATCAGCCTTAGAGAATTTGCACTGAGATGGACTCTTGTATTTTGATACAAACGTAAACTAATTTATATTCCTATTTAAGATAATTTGTTTATTGATACAAATACAAAACTCTATTTGTTGTATTGTACATATATTCCTACTTCTGTTTGAAATATTTTATACATTGATACAAATGTAAAATTATATTTGTCATGCTGTATGTGTTCTACCTGCTTAGGATATTTTGTATGTTGATATATATTAAGGATATTATTGTCATATTGCATATTGTACTATACATTTCTACCTCTGTTTTAGATATTATGTGTATTATCACAATTTTGAGGTCATTGTCCTTATACAGTACATATGTTTACAGACTGTTTACCTTGTTTATGTGAAACCTTAGTTTTTAAGTTATTTAGGTTGATAAGAATTATAGCTTAATAGTCACCCATGTTTGTCATATTTATAGTGATGTTAGTTAAGTTTTCTAGAAACACAAAAATGGATGTCAGATCGGTAGTTAATCTTCAAACACTTCACAGACCTAGAGAATATGGCATTTAAATGTTTTAATAACCTAGAATTCCATTGATGTGAGTCATGATTGCTCCTGGCAGCACCGATCTACTCCCAAAAGGATGTTGGGCATCAAAGACACTACATGTGGAGTTTGTCTTCTTCTTGGCAATCAATGGCCTGTTGGACAAAGAACTGCCCTTGCCATAGCTTGGCTTTTCAGGCTGTACTGAGTTTTATCTTCTAATAAATTCCTTCGCCTGTTATACAGACTCCGTGGATTTCTAGCAATAGGATTCTCCATCATGAAAGGAAAAGATGGGCATTAAAGGAATTTCTCCAATAAGCAACCACCAATATAATATTAAGTGGCCAATTCCAGCATTCAAGAACAACTAAAGCAGGATTATGTGTTTGAATTCAGCCTGTGCCACATGGTGAGTTCAAGGCCAGTATGGGATAGGTAGCCAGACCTTGTTTCATCAAACTCACCAAAAAGACACAATCAAATGTACATTTTGGGTTTCATTCTTATAAAAGCATCTTTAAAAATAATCTTAAGCAATGGAGGAAGTTGGCAGATTAGAAGCTGCCTTCATGTGGCATGGTGATTGCAAAAAAAGTCAAGAAAGTAGAAACAGTAGATAACAGTCCCATGAAGAAAAGAAGGCATTAGAAGCACATAGAGTAGATGGCAGAGTGAATGATGACTGAAGAGAACAGATGGTGTAAAGGAGAAAAAGAGCATGTAGCACAAAGCTCCCTGGGAAACAGAAGCCTTGTCTAAGACAGGCATTCTCAACCTGTGGGTCACGACCCCTTTGCCAAACCCATTTTCGAAAATGTTTACATGACGATTCATAAAATAGCAAAATTACAGTTATGAAGTAGCCATGGGAATGATGTTATGGTTGGGGGAGGGTCACCACACCATGAGGAACTGTATTTAAGGTTCACAGCATTAGAAGGCTGAGAAACGCTGATCTGAGAGCTAAGCCAGGCATCCCAGGTCAAAGAATCCAGCATTCCCGCCAAGGGCAGCAGCAATACTCTGTATGTTTTGGGAAGTCTCTTGAACAGTTCTGGCCAACAACTCAAGAGAGTTCCTTGTGTCTGTTACTGAGATTCTTGCTTGGTGGTCATTGACTCTTGGAGGGAATGCCACCAGCCTAGACAGATAATATATCATTTATACATATATATGTATATATACATATATGTGTGTGTGCATATATACATAAGCATATGTATATACACACACATACACACACACACACACACACACACACACACACACACACACACACACACTCTATCCCCATATGTATATATGGGGGCAATTTGGTACACAAACTCCAACGTATTTACTCCCTAGCAAATTTATAAGGACTGTGCCAGCCTCTGTTTGAAAGTGACCAACCAAGCTGACAGAAGAATTCCAAAGCTGTTGCCCTCATCTTCCTGCTCAGCTATTCAAAGCTCCAGCCCCACCCACCCTGGCCTTCTTAGTTTGGAAAGCAAGCCAGCTCAAGACTAAGGTGCAGAGTTCAGAACCAGATGGTAGAAATGCAAATTCTTGTCCCATCATCTTGATAAACTTCCTAAGACCCTGTGACTTCTGTGACTGATGCCCCTGTTCCTCCACCGTAATTGCTGCTGTCTGTTCATCTCCACCTTCATTTTGGCTACCGTGCAATGGTTACCTGGGACCAGCAGTCTCTGCATGGTACCAGAGGGAAATCTCTGCTTGGTCTTCCACACTGAGTCAGAAACTTCAGCCTCATGTGAAGCCTCCTATCTCAGTTATCTGAGCAGGGTTGATGAAGTAATTTGTCTTTCGTCTCCCCAGAGAATCCCATGGTAGCCATAGCTTCCTTCAGCCAAGATGTCTCCAGTCTAAGTCTTCACTATTTGTTCACATATCAAGCCCATAATCGAACTTCAGGATAAGGATATCAGGTGCCTGGGATACATCCCAAAGAAAACACGACATGTTAGCATGAATGCCAGGGATAAAGTTACCTTGATGTTTGTTCCACTTTACCCAAGATCACATTGTGACCTAAACCTGTTCCTTGTACCCTTCAGGATTTCCGCCTCCTTGCCTCTAAGAATCAGTCCTGTTAGATGACCTCCTTCTCACTGTTGAGTCTTTATGAAGATGTGTAACCTTGGACCCACCACATGGCAAGCTCGAGGAGAAGCCACCCAAGCAGGTACAACTGTAGTTCAACCTGAATTAGGATCATCAAGCTCTCTGGACTCTCCAACCCATGGCTTTTGTTTTATAAAAGGGTTTACGAGTCATCCCCATTAAGGATCCTTCACATCAAGCAGGTTCAGAAAAAATCACACGGAAGAAAAGAAAACAGCATGTATAGTTTTCTTAGATCTGGGTCAACTATTTCTTGCAAAGCAAAAGAATCGACTTATCTCAGCAATAATTCCCGTACTTGAAGCTGTGTTTATCATAAGCCCCTCGGCACCTGGTGGAGGAAATATATAGGACAGTAGACTGGAGGAGCTTAAATGTCATATTTACCCTATGTCTCCTAAGAAATACCTTTGATATGAGAAATAAGACATCTAAAGACCAAATCTGGGCAAAGGTTATAGGCTGTTCATTCATGAGAAACTGGCAAAAGGTACCATCATGATTTGAGAAACAAAAATAGAAAAATGTGGATGTTTGAATCTCAAGGATGTAAAATAAAAAAAATTTCAAATTATTCCTGAGGCATTCTGAAAGGTTTTCATTTTTCTTTAATGCCATTTTAAGTAGTTAGAATTTAAAAACTCTGAATTTTATTTGTTAGAAAATATTCCTCTAGTACCATCCCTGAATAAGGAAGGGACATGCTAAGCTGTGCTGTGATGGCCCCTGGTGATGCACCCATGGGCAACATGGAAGAGCAGCTCTGAAAGCTGTGTCCTGTGGATGCTGTTTCAAGAACTGAATGTCCCTGTCTGAACCTGTGTGAAGGGAAGAGGGGAGTCACAGTCAGAATTAGTTCCTTTGCTCTTATAATTTAAGCAGTCCAGTAAGTAGCCTTTAAAAAATGATGTTTTAAAGCGTTCACAGACAAAGGTACAAATATTCCTTCATTTGGAATGTGCATTCTGTGTGTGTTTCTGTGTGTATGTGTGTGTTTGTGTATGTGTGTATGTGTGTTTGTGTGTGTATGTGTGTGTGTGTGTGTGTGTGTGTGTGTGTGTGTGTGTGTGTGTGTGTGTGTGTGTGTGTGTGTGTTTAAGGACATAGTAGAAACATCAAGATAGGAGATGAAGAATGACGGACAATACGTTACCAGAAAGGGAAACTCAGTGCAGTGGTAGGCTTTCACTCAGACCTCATGAAAGGTAGGGTGCTGTCCAGGTTAAAGGATGATGTACCCAGAAGTCCAGAGGTTACAGAAAGCATTACTGCCCAGCTTCTACTGCCTTCAGCCTTTTGGGTTCGATAGTACATTCTCAAAGCTGAAATGTCTAAAGATGCATCTTAAGGAGCTAAAACTATGCAGCTCAGGTTGGTACCAAAACTCCCCAAACAACACCAATATAATTTTAGTAGCATAACAGTCACATCCTCCATGAAGAAGTCTCAAGCTGCCATGTTGCTCAGCAAGCGCCTGCATTGACAGCCTAGGCAGGCAAAACTGTGGCGTTGATCTGGCTTGTGTGTGCTTTGGAGGCTGACTTCTCCGCGGGTGTTCTAATAGTCACGTCCTTCCTGTTTTGGCCTCAGCAGCACACAGCCATGCCACTTCTTCCTTGAAGCACATTGTTGTTGTGTGCCCTCCTAGGACCTCCACACACCTGCCCATCTCATCAACCAGCATCATCTCTGTGTCAACCTGCATATCCCCTTGTAGCAGTAGTAACTTTAAACCCTGATCAAAATTAATTGGTATAAAGACTTCTCAATAAATCAAAGTGCCAATGAGTCTATTATGATAGGTAACTACTGAATAGTTTTCTGTTTGTTGTTTGTTTTGTTTTGTTTTGTTTTTAAATCTCTTTATTCGGTAGACTTAAAGATTAACCACGGGATGTTCTCAAGGTGTGGCTTCTGTAACAATTTTTAAATGTGACATGCACAGATACTTTTTCTAGACTTGCTAAGATTCAAGTCATAATTTAAAGAATAGTGTTAACATATTTACTTTCTGCGTTTATGGTCCACGCATCCCTAGTTTAGCTACATTGTGCTACTGCCGTGTCTATGATTATGTTTAAAGTAATGTTATGTTCATCTTAGAGATTCTATATTTTGCTTTCTTTGGTTTAGTAAATGACTAAGACACCACTGTCTGTTGAAAATATATCCCTTTGCATGTATCAGAGTTTAGGGGTCGGGGGTAGCGTAGAAGGGTGTCAGTGAATTGAGTAAGTTATATGGTAAGATAATTGTAGTACCCATTCACGTCCATCTAGTTGAAGCTTAAATGTCACCCAAATGTAGCCCAACTTGGGCTGTCAACACTGTGGCTCAGTATCAGAGTGACAGCAAGCAATTCCTAGAAGAGTATGTGCCTGCCAAACACATCAGGGGGTTGCAGTTTTGACCTTATTTCATGTAGTCCCTCTGGCAGCCAGAGCCTGGCAGAGAAGACGGAACTTCCAGCTGGTGCTCTGGGTTCACTGGGCTACCAGAGATAATGAATGCATTTGACATTTACAGTTTGGTCCAAATGCACAACTGTAGCAAATAACTGGAGTTGGACAAAGGAGTGGCCAGTGTGCAGAGATGTAGACTATCTCAACAGAGACGTTCCTGGAGTTCTGAAGCCAACAAAGACAGACAAAACACAACTGGAAAGCTGAGAGCTGCGCATATGGATTATGTGTGCTCACCATGGGCAGTCCTCAGGAGGAAGACCAGCCAGTGCCAGGTAGCTGAGGCAGAACTGAGAGTGTCTGTGTGTGTCAGGGGACACAGCTTTTATCCCTCACAGGCACGGCCAGCTTAAGATGAAACTTGCAGAGATGTGCCAAGCTCAACACTGACTCTCAAGGTTATCTGTAGAGCCAAACCACTCTTCATTTGACTGGTCACTGAATAAGCGTGGTAGGATTGTGATGATCAGTATTCTACAGCTACGAATGTAATTATGCTTTGCTTATCTCATTGCTACATAAAAGAAAAGGCCAAGAGAAAGTGTTCATTTAGCATTTTTTGTTATTATAAATGAGGCTCTTTGTGAGTGTGTGTGTTGCTAAAGCATGTATTTTGTTTAAAAAAACCATAAAAATGGAAAAAGATGAATACAAACAAACCTGCTCTGCTCACCATCTGAGAGGCAAAACCCATCAGTATTTGGGTTAATCTCTTTCCATTCTTGTTTCAATGTAGGTGAATGTTATTAACTCAGAAATATGTAATATGAAGTATGAAGAATAAAAGTATACTTTGTATAGCCCAATTTTATTTCTGCTCACCAAGATGCTGTGGTTACCTTCCCATTGGGTTTCTTCCCGGGTGTCACTCTTCACAGCACAGGGCATGACAGTGTGAGTTGCTGTGATTCACTCGAACAACCTCATACTGGTGAAGCGTGTGCATCCAGATGCTAGAAATGGAGCTACAGTGATCATTGAGATGAGGCGTTTCTTAAAAGCAGTTTCCACTAATATATTCCAGTGTCCTGTCTGCCATTCCTTCCATTAGGAATTCATCATGCATCTATTTACTTGGGGGCATCTAGTTTTTCTCTTTATCTAGAACTTCACAGTTAGCCTCCTTTGGAAGTGTCCACCTCAGAAGTGATATTTGAAAGCATGATGTTTGGGGAAGACAGGAGTCCCTGCCCTCAATGTTCCAGTTGGGGCCGGAGAGACAGAAGTCTGTTAAAGGTATTATAGGAAGGATTGTTATCTTGCAGTAAGTAAATTAGACTAGTTCTTACCAACTACTATGTTTGCTTTAAAGCAGTTTTTTTCTATAAATTTGTGGATCCATTTATAAAGCGCAGCGGCATTTAATTAGCATCAGTGAGATTTAACACATACATATTTTTGACAGGTATTGTGAAATCGTTCAGTTAGAACATTTAAAAAAATGGTGCTTAAAATTTTTAAAGGTTCAAGAATTAGAGATCCAGTCATATTTAGGGATAGTCATATTTCTAATAATTGTAATTTTCTGTGAATTTTTAAGAGGTTTGCGAAAGCAAGCTTGATGAGATGGTGCTGCATTTGCTAGAGTGGTGCAGAGTGATGGGGTGGGGTGGGGGTTGATCAGAGCTTCTATGTCAGCCATTCTCAACCTGTGGGTGGAGACCCCTTTGGAGTCCGAAGACCCTTCCACAGGGTCTCCTAAGACCATCAGAAAACACAGATACTTAGATTATAATTCATAACAGTAGCAAAAATACAGCTATAAAGTAGCAATGAAAATAATTTTGGTTGGTTATTCGTTGGGGTCAGCACAACATGAGGAACAGTATTAAAGGGTCGCAGCATTAGGAAGGTTGAGAACCACTGGTCTATGTGGAGCGCTGTCCATCATATTGGGGCAGTGAAATCAGAATGAAGGAAGCATGCTTTGGCTTTGGTTCTTGAATAATGAGTTAAGAGTACCACAGGGACAAAGAGGGGGTAGATGGGGCCAGACAGCAGGAATCACATGCTTTGGATAACCGCCATCGAAATCCAGTTCATCAGTCCTCATGACAAGGAAGGCCACAGCAAGGATGAAAGTAGTTGGCTATATGGGAACTTTATTCAAAGCAAGAAATCTCTACCACAATCTCAAGGAGTTGATAGAGCTGAGATTAAGTTACAGGTTAATAAAGTACACTGGTTTTGGTGTTTGGATGACACAAATATGCAAACACACAGAGACAACATCTCTGGCATTTAGAGCTTTGTGGCTAGACAGCTTCAGAAACAGCCAATCATGCTTCCAAACCGTGTTGGTTCATCTGAAAATTCAGAGGGTTTTAGGCTCCGAGCACATGGTCTCTCTGGAGGAGGAGACCCCAGTTTGATAAGCAGAAACTTGGGGACTAGCATCTTTCAGGTTGAGCGTGAGCTCATTCCGTGATACTGTTTCCAGGACAACACAGAAACAATGCCAGTGTCTGTGTAACAACAGCAAGAAAACTAAGAAAGCTCAGCTGTCTTTGAGGATGTGGGTGAGCATCAACAGGTCACATGCTAATCTCCATAAATAAGGTCCACAGAAATCACTTCAGGTGAAACCCTGCCATCACATATACATTCAATGCTTATATATTATTTAGCCATGCATTTCCCTTTGAAATTAAAGGAACTGGATCCATTCACCAAGTGACCATTTATTAATTAGATATTTGTTGACCTCCACTGTACTAAATATCATGTAGCACACAGAAAAAGGATTCACATGCCTAACAAAACTACAGTGTCGTTCAGAAACATGTAATACATACTTTGAAGCAGAAATTGCATTTTGTGTGTTTTGCTGGTTGTTTCCTTAAATGTTATCTCACTGGTTCAGAAACTGACTTCTGAAATAGACACAGATATCACAACAGGTACATGGTGATCCAGGTAAGATCCAAGGAGATTGTTACCTGTTTGTACAACCAGCATCATCCCAAATATCCCTTCAGAGAAACATTTCCTTTAACAGGCCTTGTGTATTCTTCTAATACAAATAGCTACATCAATAACCCCTCTTCCTTCTAATATGTATTTTAATTTATCATTGTTCATTTCAATTCCTAATTCATTTATTCATTCATTCACTCTAATGTGTTGGAGGAGAGGTATAAGGTTGGGGAATAAACATGTATAATAAAATAAGTATGTCCTTGTGGATAAAGGGCTCACAGTCTACCCTGAGCTAAATTCCCAGCCCCAGGCTTTATTTTTCAAATAGCTTAAACATCTTCAAATACTTGATGTTGTCTTAATATAAATTATACTTACAAAGAACAATTATTTTTAACTTTGTAAAGCTGTACATAGTCTACAAGAGGATACAAGCATGCTTCTGCTTTGCTGGCATGGCAATTAATTCAGACTTTCATTTTCCAATTGCTATTTGATATCTGATTTTTGTCTTCCAAATACCTTCTCCTAAAAGCAGTTGCCCTTGCTTATTAAAATTTAATGAAGTTACCCCTAAAATAATCGTGTGCCTCCAAACCAATTTTTATAATAGCTATTAAAATTTAACAAGATTGGTCATCTTTAACTAACGCAAACTTGTTCTCCATTTAAATTTATTTTCTTAATGATTGACTAAGTTATCTCATTTCATATTTTTCCACATTCTAAGATACTTTACAGAATGTGTGTATCCTAGATGTTAAGTTTTCTTTCATTGACAAAAAAGGAAAGAAGGAAAAAGTTACCTTTTTCTCCAAAAAATAATAACAAGCCTTCAAATGAATACCTCTTTTCACCATTCAGACACGGCTGAACTTGGCATGAAAACCGTTCTTAATTCAGTCCATCTGTTCAGTGTCCACAACTTTACTTTTAATGCCACCGTTTCAGACAGCCTGAAACATTTCGTGGTAAGATTTATCAAAGAACACAATATTCTCAATATAATAAACACCTAGATGTTCACCAACAAGGCATCTTTTCTAAAGTGACCACGTTTAACTCTTGCCTCTTTAGTACCAAACACAGCATTTGAAAGAAAGCCCGAAAGTTGTGTGTGAAAAGTTTAACCACCACGCATGCCTGTGGCGGCTCACTCCGTGTGACGTCTGAGTCTGAGTCTGTACATCGACAGTGCAAATTGAATACAGAGTCAAGGATGTACACTGGATTTGAAAAAAAAAAATGGCTAGTGACAAAATGTTAGAACACTTAGTGATGGTCTAAAGCTATGAAGATAACAAGATCCAAAGCCACCTTTGTGGGGTGTCTGACAGTCCTGGATGGGGCTGCCAGAGTGGAAAGCTCTTTGTTCAAATGTTATTGCTATCCGCTTTAGACCCGAGGACATCTGCGGTCCTGGAGTGATCGCCCTACAGTGACTGCAGGGCCACCCACAGGAGACAGTGGAAGGACAGCAACCACCCACATCTGCCTGTCTGGGGTGCCCCCAACTTCTCCCCCACGGACTTTCCTTTTTGATAGAGAAAAATCAGAAAAACCTGATTGTGCTGTCTTGGATGATAGTTTCAGTCTCTGTATAGTTTGGAGCCAGAGTTTCCCATTTCTTTGGGAATTCTGGGTATTTATTTTTAAAGCCCCAAATCAGAAGTCTTCTATACTCTAACCCCTTTCTATTTTACATGAGCTTTACATCAAAGATACATGATCAGGTAATTTGCATCTTGTGAAATGCCGTGGTTTTGTGATTTAGCTTCCGGGATAGCATGTTTTATGCAGTTTTTTTTTTTAAAGTCTTTTCATCACTAATAAGAACCTGAAGACACTGGTTAGGATGCAAAGAGTAAAAACTTCCTCAAGCAGGTGTACACTGGCTTTTTCTAGTTTAAACCGCTGTTTAATAGGAACAGTAGCCTAGCAGAGAGAGGTAGCTGCAGTCTTCAGAGATCCCAGCATCCTCTGCCTCTGCCCCTCATGCACAAAGGACAAAGGCAACCTTGAATGTCAGAGCTAGTGGTGGCCACTGGCAAAGCCGACACTTGGGATGCTAACCTCATGTCCATTGCCCTGCAGTTCCACTGCATGCATGGACAGGGACCCAGAGGATGTAGCTCTAGCATACCCCCCACTCCATCAATGTGACCTTCCTAAGCCTCAGTTCCCCAGTTAGGTAGCATTGACTGGATGATTTCTGTTCTTTTCTTGCAAGAAATTAAAAAGACACTCATTTGGGGAAAAAAAAAGGCCAGGGTGTACCCCTTTCTAAGTGGTTGGTGTAGTCAGTAGATAAGACAATTAGTAGGCAAGATCGTATGTATAAAGGACACAGAGGGTATGTATGGTTCAGTAAATGGCGTTTCTTGATGTTCTCATTTCTATTGAGAAAGCAGGTTTGGTTTCATCCTTTGGCTAAAAGGAAGTTCAAATGACTGCTGCCTCAGAACCTCAGTCAGTCCTGCTCATGGCCTCCCTCAGACTCGGAGTATAACGGCGGGAGTGGCTTGAAGGAAGGAGGCAGAGTTAACGAGGGGTTCAGTGGGGGGCCGTTCCGAAATGTTCTTCCTACAGAAGTATTTGCACACACAGAAATAAATGCCAAATTAGAAAAAAAAATATCTAAAAAGGAATTCTTAAACAGTTTGTGGACCTATTATAAAGTGGCCCAATTCATTTCTGGGATGCCTCGTTGACTATGAACCACCCAGAGGGTAGCAAATGTTAAGCATTCAGTTAGCATTATCCATGAACACCAAGGAACGTGTCTGACCATAACTATTCTGACAGTGCATTGAGCATCATCAGGCCACACGCCAAGTCTTGGGGCTGCCAAATGTCCCACCATGCCTACTTTGTAGCCTACCTCCGATCTTCCTATACGCACATCTCTGTAGCTCACCATGGGTTGAGTCTTTTCAGTTTCTACTTGTTTCCTGGAAATTTTAAAGCTAGAACACTGTGTGCCTTATATACCAATTTATCTAACTAGTCACCCCAAGCTTTTCCATTAAGCTGAATCCAAAATGAGTTTTTCTTCTAACTCCCACTTTGAAATAAGCACAACCACATTGTGCCATGAGCTATGACCAGCTGACAAATGCCAGGAAAGGGGAGTGTGAGAAATGTCTACTTTCCAGTAAACCCCATCCATGGCCAAGTTTCCAGCCACGAGGGCATCTCTGAGGGGTCAGAAGCATGACTCTGCCCAACTGTGCCTTGGCGTCCTCTAGGAATGATTTGCCTTCAAAGAGGAGTGCACTTACCCCTGGGGGGCAGGTCACTCCTGCACAGGCTCCAGCACCAAGGTTAATGTATGGTATCTCGGGGATCCATGAAATTGATTCTGAGCTCCAAGGGGGAAAGGAGAAGCCAGGGACCAATCTTGGTGACCACATTTACTACTTTCTCTTATGGTAATTCTGAGCCCTGTCTCATTCAAGGCTCCAGGATTAGTTTTCTTCCTGAGGAGAAACCTTGCTAATGGTCCATGTAGTAGCCTTCTGGGAGTTACCCTTGAGTTTAGCATCGACTTGTAAACCAATCTGCAGCAGGCTACCCCTTTACGTTTTCAATTTCCTTAGCCGTGAAATGGGGATAACCATATTTGTTTCTTCATCTCAAAATGGACCTGGCGATTAAGTCATTAATGTGCTTGGAAGTTTACTGAAACCAGAAAGAACTGCACAAGTGCTGAAAAGTATTCTTGTCACAACCCCCAGTTGCTTTGTCTGGTTAATTTCCTGGCACAGCAGACAAAGGAGAAATTGAATTGGATTTGCAGGGTGAGCATGACTACTGCATTGTGGGCCGGTTGCACCATGATTATTTAACATTATTTACAGAGTCACAAATACGAGCTTTCCACTCAAAGATGAGAACAGTTTCAACTAAGTAACACTCTTCACTCCATGGCAATGGGAAAGCGTTGCTGGTATTTTCAAGTCCCATATTTAACAACCTCTTCCTTTGTGTAGTTTATGAGAACTTTCGTAGTTTAGGTGTACTGGAGAAACAAAACCTTTACTTCCTGCAAGACCTCCATGTTCAACATGCTACTGGCATGTACCCCATCCTCACATTTACCACTATGTCCAAATAGGAACAGCTTGATCTGTGAGATGCCATAGTCTAGTTCAGGAAATAGATCAAAACATGGACAGCAAGACTGAAAGAACTACATGGGTGTCATCACCAAGGTGCAAAGATTCCCCTGACAGTGGACTTGTAAACACAAACATACTGCTCCCATTTAAACCACAGACTCCAGGAAGAAGTACAACACCTTAGTAATATATTTTAAGTGGAAATATCATTTTTTTCAATTGGATTGCTTCTATCTAGCTCTTGAGCAGTTTCTAACAGAACCTGCCTTTTCTTCCCTCACACTCTGCAGCCTGGTGTCTGTGCCATTCAGTTCAACTCCACAGGTCTATGTAGCACCCACTGTCTCCAGGACATCCTATGTGGTTCAAGGAAAGTGTTATATCCAGGCCCCCACTAGTACTGCCCTCTGCCCATTCTCCAGCTCAGTATCAATGTTCAGTTTTCCTTCTAGGTGGATTATCCTCCTGGAAATTTTCCTGATGCCTCAAGTCCCTTCTTTATGACTCTTTGTCACCTCATATCTCCTGTATCCTAACTCTTCCTGCTCAGTGTTATAACTGCCCAGTCCTTGAGGCTACTAGTTCAGGGGCAAAAGCACACATCCACCATTACAGCATCAACATAGCAGGTGTGTAACCGTGAGAGAATTAATGAATTAGTGTGTGCATTCTAGGAGTGATGAAAGCTTAGTTAGAGTGAAGTGTGTGAAACCTAGGCTGGAGAGATCAATAGCTAACAGCATTTGATGTCCTAGAAGGGGACCTGGGTTCTGATTCCAGCATCCACTTTGGATAATTCACAATAACCTGTAACCGAGTCCCAGCAATTCTGGCTCCCTCTTCTGGTCTCCATGGGAACTGCATGCACATGGTACATAAACCACACACACACACACACACACACACACACACACACACACACACCCCTATAAAGGAAATAAATAAATCTTTTTAAAAAATTATGAATTTACCCTCTAAACAAAATTATGCCTAAAGCTAAAGTGCACAATAAAGACTATTAAACTATACCTCCACAACAGGTGCATACTATTATACTGTAATGGCTTTCTAGATTTTCTATAATACTGTTGTAACAAAGGTGTCATTCTTAAGTGACATAAAAGTTTTAGGGTATTCTTAATTATAACTTTAGGTTGAGTTCTGCAATCCAGCTCATTCACAAATGGGGAAAACAGATATATTGGCATGTTTGGCCACAATATCCAAGTCAAATATGCGGTTTTTTTTTCAAAAATTTTAACATACTATTGTCAATTTTCATGTCCCCTAAAAAGTCCGTTTTGACATTGATTCGAAGCCACTCTGTAAATTTTTTACTTCTTGTCACTCTACAGCTGCTCACTAGACATTTCAATAATTCTTCAGCACCTGCTAACAAGGGGCAGGCACCGGGGTGATAGCTACTGGGGGAAACTGTGGCTAGTTGTTCTTTGTGGCCTCAGGCAGCGAGCAGTCTAGCCTGGCACGCACAAAAATAAAATAGCAGCGTTATAGTGGGGTCAATCCCTCTCCACAAACACGGAAGTATGGAATGCGTTTTTCTTTACTGTCTTGGTACTCACCGTGTGTCCTAAGGGTCCCCAGAACCAGCCACAAGGGGACACTTATTAAAACTGCAAGTTCTTGACACTACTGGACCAGAGTCTTCATCTAGCAGGACCTCCAGGACACAGATGTGCAAGCTGGCGTTTAGGAAGACCACTCTGGTAGAACAGTTTTCACAGTAGCTTACAGAGGACCTGCACTGGGCCTCCTGCGGAGGCTGATAAAAAGGGAAATGGAGCTGAGACCCACAATCACTTCCGAGGACCAAACCCCAGTGTAGTGGGTAGCCATTCCAGCATTGATCTGGAAGTTCCAACCCCGATTGAGGCTTTGGTAAGTGTCACCCCTACAAGGTGGGGCTGAGAGAGGACCCTGAAGACCAGGGATCCAGATGGGCCAGCACGCTTGGTTCCGGGACCCTGGACACTGGAGGTAGATCTAGCAGGAACACCGCCGGACTGCGCTACACCTTTCCCAGACCCTGTGACCTATTCCTTCACTTGTAAATTACCCCACAAAATACACCCCCCTTTTAACTACGTGGAGTGGCCTTAATGATTTCACCAATACCCCAGAGTGCACAGGGTGTGGTGTTCATCCCTCTGAGTAAGGCAGCAGAAGCTCCCTGTACATTGAGAACCTTTTCCCACACTGTGAGCTAGTTCAGATAGCTATGCGATGGTACTTAATTCACTATAAGCAAGATACAAACATATATAAACACTGAATAATGCAGCCAAGCATTGAAGAAGAAAAGAAAAATAGGTTCCAAATTGCATTGATTACGGAAGTACAAGTTTCAAAAAGATTTTAGAATTATAATCCAGTACAGTCCAATTAAATTCAGCTAATATTCATTTGACACTTTTCTCTGTGTAATGAATTGTTCTTTTGCTATGATGATCCATTAACTGAAATGAAAGTACATATATTAATGTTCTGTTATATCAGAAGCTGTATTGAGACGACAGCCATATGATAAGATGTAAACTCATTTTTAAAAGGAGAACTGGGTAAGGGAGATTTGGGAATTTCTTTTCAGAGATTTGCTTATAAGTTCACCTCAAAAGAGTGAAGAGTAGACTACTACGTAATGAGAATGGAACATCTGGAAGAATATGATTTAACATCTTACTACAGATGTGCGGTTCTCAAGCTTTCTGATGCTGCGACCCTTTAATACAGTTCCTCATGTCATGATAGTTCCCAACCATACAGTTATTTTTATTGCTACTTCATAACTATAATTTCAGTACTGTTATGAATTATAATGTAAATACCTGTCTTTTCTAATGGTCTTATATGACCCCATGAAATCACCTTTCGACATCCACCCCAGGGTCTTGACCTACAAGTTAAGAACTGCTGCTTTTGATGAAGTAAATATATTAACTTTTTACATTTCAGATGTGTTCTGAGTATATCAATTGGATATAATTCCATATTGATAATCAAGACTAAAAATATTTTGGGTTTTTTAATGGTGGCCTTTGCCCTACAATTGCAACAAACAGAATACACTGGTATTTTTAAGTTATAATCTCACCAATTATAGCCCATTAAAAACCTTAAAACTATCACCATAGATTCATGAACAAAGAGCCACAAACTTCTATAGCTTGAAAACAAGAAAGATTTTATTTTATTTTATCTATCTATCTATCTATCTATCTATCTATCTATCTATCTATGTGTGTGTGTGTGTGTGTGTGTGTGTGTGTGTGTGTGTGTGTGTGTGTGATATTGGACCAAAGTTTCTCATTCCTAGTAGTCACTGGGAATCTAGCTCTTGATACAGGCTCTCATAACTGGAGAATCATGAAGGAAAGAATTCAACACTACACCCTGTAGCTACAAAGCCTCTTCTTGAACTGATACATGTCAGCGGTACTCACAATTTGTTGAGAACTTACCGAGTCACATGGTTGCCTAAACTGAAAGAATGAGAGTGATAAGCCTTCTACACGGAGAGGCACCAAACTGTAGAGTCTACTGTAAGAAGCGCATAAAGTAGCTGGCTAAATAATGTGCAAGCCAATGAATCTTCATCCTGGGATCAGCTACAATAGAGAGGGCTATGGTTAAAGAGGAACAAAGATGTAGGTGGGCGGGAACAATAGCGATGCCTCATATTTCTGGATGTTTGAATCAAAGAATAGATGGTCATATTGGATAGATCCACATTGAGCAACACGATGGGTGTGTGCAGTGGAGGGAGAGTTCATATCTCAAGTCAGAAATGAAGGTGGGGACGGGATGAGAGAAGGGGGAAGAAGAAAGAAATGTGGGTGGCTTACGCCAGACACCACACTCCATGACCTCCCGACAAACTCCATACCTTAAATGTCCATAATGCCTCCCAATAACACCACTCTGGGGATCAGGTCATTAACAAACAAGTCTCTGGGAGATAACAAACTACTCGGCATCCAGCTTGGCATCAGTGGTGGGAGGTGCCTGTCAGTGAAGGGTGGTTATTATTTTCCTTTTCTTTGTAAATTGAGCTAAAGGAAAGAAATCTTCTCTTCTGTATTTACATGCTTTCTATTATATAACCTCAAGGGCAACAGACACAGCTTAGTGGTTAAGAGTGCATGCTGCTCCTGCAGAGGAACAGAGTTCAGCTCCCAGGACCCCAAGCCATGAAGCTCACAACCACCCGTAGTTCCAGATCCAGAGAATCCAACACCTTTGTATGACCTCCACAGGGATCCTTATAAATGTGTATATGCACATGCATGTGCATACACACACACACACACACACACACACACACACACTCACACTCAAATCAATCTTTGAAAAGAATAGGAAACGTGAACTCACCAGATAAATAGGTTAGGAGAATGTGGTATAATAATACATTGCCCACAACTCTAGTTCCTTATCCCAATGAAAGCTTTTCTACTTATCACAAAAAAAGAATTGCAATGCATTTGGCATAACCATTTTTTTTTTTTAGAAATGTGAGCATAAGGGAGAGAGAGAGAGAGAGAGAGAGAGAGAGGAGAAAGAGACCTTGGAACACACAGCTCTAGATGGGATGTCTCCATCAAATCCTTCCCTCAGAGCTCAGTGATCTGGATGGAAGAGGATGCAGCAGGTTTTCTTTTGGGCCACCAATCAGCTCCCAAATCACGACATGGAGACTCATTATTAATTATGAATGCTTGGTTTAGGCTTGGTTTTTTGTTTGTTTGTTTTTGTTTTGTTTTGTTTTGGTTTTGGTTTTTGGTTTTTGGTTTTTTTGCTAGCTCTAATAACTAAATTTAACCTGTTTCTCTTCATCTACACTTTGCCTCAGGGCTTTTTAACTTTCTTTCATTCTGTATGTTCTACTTTTTCTGCTTCTTCCATGGCTGACCGGCTGGTGGCTGCCTGGCTAGCTGGACCCAGGTGTCCTCCTCTCTCTCTCCCTCACTCTCTTTTCTCATTCTCCCCTGAGCCTAGATTCCTCCTCCTACTTATTCTTTCTGCCTGCCAGCCCCACCTATCCCTCTAGCACCGACTATTGGCCATCCAGCTTTTTATTAGAACAATCAGGTGCTTTAGGAAGGCAAAACAAAATGTCTTTACATCATTAAAAAAATGCAGCATAAACAAATGTAACACATCTTTATGTAGCTAAAGTAATATTCTGTAGCATGAATCTTAAAAGTTCTTATTAATGAAACCAAACCCAAGGCCAGTTATTGGGGTGATTGCTGGAAGATCAGAGAAGCAGAACAAGCCACAGTTTTCTCACCTCACCAGTTCCTCAGCTGGTCTTGTTTCCTCAGACTGCAAGCTTCTGAATCCTCATTCCAATGGTTCTCAGCTGAACTGTGCTCAAAAGCCTGAATGCTTAGCCAGCTGAATGCTTTACTCACTACATGCTTTTTTCTCTTTAGTTCCTGGTCCTCATGCCTTATATACCTTTTTCTTTCTGCCCCCACTCCCTGGGATTAAAGGCGTGGATCACCATGCTTAGCTGTTTGTAAAGTGGCCTTGAACTCAGAGATCTACCTGGCTCTGCCTCCCAAGTGCTGGGATTAAAGGTGTGTACCATCACCACCCAACTTCTGTTAGGGCTTACTCTTCCTATTTTCTAGCCACCATTTTTGGCTTTGTTCTAGTGGCTGTCTGTTCTCTGCCCCCAGATATGTTTATTTCGGGGAACACACAATATTTCAGGGAACACAATACCCACCACAATATTCCACAACAAGAGCAGGCAGAAAGAGTGTAAGAGCCGGAGGAGATGGAGCACACCAGGAGAACAGGGTCTGCTAAATCAACTGAGCAAAGCTCATATGAACACACAGAGACGGAAGCAATATGCATAGTGCCTGCCAGGGTCTGCCCCAGGTCCTCTGTGTGTATATTATGGTTTCCAGTTTAGTGTTTTCTGTGATTCCAGAGTGTGAAAAAGAGTGGGTCTCTGGTTTTTTTGTGCCTTCTTTTGGGCTCTTGTTCTTCTGTTGATTTTTCTTGTCCAACTTCAATGTGGTGGGTTTTGTTTTACCTTGTTGTATTTTATTTTGTCACATTTGGTGGTTATCTCTTAGAAGCCTGTTCTTTTCTAACGAGAGACAAAAAGGGAGTGGATCCATATGGGAAAGGGAGGTGGGGAGAAACTAGGGGGAGTAAACAGAGGGAAAACAGTAATCGTGATGGATTATGTGAGAAAAGAATCTATTTTCAATGAAAGGAAAAATATGTACACATAACGCAGAAAAACTTGATAATAGCTGTTTCTAATTTTCAAACATCTCAGTCTCCTGTTGTATAACTATATGCAAAGCTAGAGTATTCTCTCTCTTTCAGAATGCAGTCACTGAATACTAAAATAGTAGAAGCCAAAATAGAATATGTAGGAATAGACAAGAGTGCCTGAAGGCTCCAGGCTGTACCACATAATAGGTAGATAGGTGTCCCACCAACGGAAGAACGTCAGTTGATGATAGTTTTTACATCCAATGGAGTGGAAGAATCTGAGTCAAATATGTAGAATGAGATGGGAAGATAGCACATTAGGTTGGACCTGAAGGGACAGCAGATGTATCTATTTAAAAAAAATTTAAAAGACACATTGGATTATAAATGGTAATATATATCAGAAGGATCAAGAACTATTGGCCACCAATATTAATCTCTCCATCTAAGCATTCCTCAGCTGTTCAGAAACTTCTCAATGATAAAAAATGAATGCCAAAATTGAGGGAACCAACCTCAATATGAAGATATCGAGTAAACAGTACTTTGGTGACTTTTCCTCAAAGCTCGTCTTAACAAGAATAATTATAATGAGGTTATGGACATCAGTTGCTTCTGGTAGAGAATACAGGTTATAATGAGCCCTAAGGATACAGGTTATAGTGAGATATCAGGACCCGTCGTAATCTGTGCCTGTTTCTGCATTCTGCCTTGGAATGTCCTTGGCCTATGAAGATATGCCCTCCTTTGGTACCACTCCCTCTGCTGCTACATTGTCAATGGAAATTTCATTCTTGCTTATGCAACTTACCCTTCTTCATCTTGTCAGTGTCAAGTGGAATTCCGCTTCTGAAACCGCTTATGTAAGAGAAAGTGTAGGGTTGTGATTTGAATCTCAGCCACCCCACCACACACACACACACACACACACACACACAAAAAAAATTCATGTTTCCACTGCTAGGTCCCAGCTTGGGCTATTTTGCAGGCCACTGTGGAGCCTGTAGACAGTGAAGCATGGCTGATGGCATGAACCACTAGGGATGACCCTTTGAGAGTTATACCTACCAGTAGCTGACCTGCTCTCTGTTTCCTACTTCACCTTGATGGGAACAGTCACAGTCCTATGGCCACCATAGATGGAGCTTCTCAACCCTGCTCTCCCTTCCTCACCCCCACCCCTCCATGAAGATCTGAATTCCCTCTGAAACTGAGAGCTAAATAGATCTTTCCTGCCTTATGTGTCCGTTTCATTTGGTCACATAGATGTAAAATAGCTGATACATAGTTGAGACTCGGCTGAGTTACAAGGCCTTCTGAGACCAGGAACATCCAGGGATGGAGCTATGTTGTCCACATGGTTCCCCATTGTCAGTGACATGAAGAATGTGGAATGAACCACTAAAAGGAAGAAGAAGGCACATGTGGTCCCTTTCTCCAAAAGCTTTCCAGCTAAGTAACACTATTACTGTTTTTCTCTTGGGGAGGGGGTATATGTCTCACTAAAAAACACAACAGTGGCTTGGAAAATAACACCGGAAGAGGAGGTGGGCTGACAGCTTTCACCAAAATGGCATTTGCATTTCCTCAGAGTTGTGGGGTGCATGCGATGATGGTCGTGTCAACTCTCCCATGACTGCGGGAGGATCTGTTGAGGATTTGTCAGAAATTAATGTCTTGGTGCTTCTGGTTCACCAGAACATCAGTCAACAGACACAGGAAGAAGTGTGAGACAGTCCTGTGGTGTCAGTGAACTGTGGGGGGTTTATTGTCTGTTGACAGCTGTGTGGAGAAGGACACTCACGAAAGCATCCATGGCTGAGCTCACCCACTATTCAGAAAGGGTGGAGGATTATTGACCTCCAATCTCCCTGTTCCCATCTAGGGACACCCCACCTGTGCACTGATTTCGCGCCGACTGGCATCCAATTCATGAGGTCAACTTCAATGTGAACTCACCCAGCCAATATGCCCATCTGTACAGGGTACCATCGACACTAACATAATTTGTTTTTCACTCTTTGAATGTGTACCTCCCCTTGTAACTACCCTCCATCAGGAACAGCAAAAAAAGTCTGAGAGTGGGGAGTCCAGAGTTAGTCCGCATGTGGAATTGTGTACGCTACTCAAAGAAGACAAAAGCTGGTGAACTGGAGAGATGGCTCTGAAGGTAAGAGAACTTGCTACTCTTCCAGCGGCCCGGGTTCAGTTCCCAGCACCCACATCGGGTGGTTTATAACCCTCAGCTTGACTCCGTTACCAGGGGATCTGACGCCCTCTTCTGGCCTCTTCTGGCAGTGCACACATGTAGTACACACCCTCAAAAGCACACGTACGTGTGAAACAAGTAATAAACAAATGCATCTTTAAAGACAGTAAGTCACCATTCTGTTCTAGTGCTTCTTACAGTTCTACCAGAGATCTCCATGATTCTGTGTCATGAGGGGACAGGGAAGAAGACAGATTCCTCTTTTCCTTTGAAACTTTAACACAGGGTCAGCAGTTGCCTCTCTCCACCCCCACATCCACCTTTCAAATTATGTATCTTCTAAAGAGAAAACTAATCTTTATACTGAATTCCTGACTCAGGTATACTTAATTGATCACGGCTAATTTTTTGATAACCCTCGGGCACTAAAGAAGCCAGAGGCAACTTCGTTGACCTATCTTAAACAATCATCTTTTGAACGAGAGTAAACCATACGCTATCCAAGCCCACTCGCGTTCATTCTTAAATTTATTTGTTTCTTAGAACTTGTAGGATTTCAAACATGAAGTAAACCGCTCCCCAGACTAATATTCAAATGAAGCCTTCACCAATGAAGTATATTCTATTTATTAGACATTTATACCATCAAAGGTTTTAACCACCTCTGTATTGGGCAAGAATTGGCAAGTTTCCAGCTCCTAATATACCATCTGATCACTCACAGTGATGGGGCCGGTAATTACCCAACTCATCTAGACTGACACACTGAAAACAGATTGGCCTTTCTACAACAAATGGATTTACAATGAGGTCATTAAGACAAGGCCACCCGCTGTCCCCTCTCTCCAATCTCTGTCAGAAATGAGGCTAGCTAGCGGTATCCCATTGTCTCATTCCTAATGCCTTTGGTATTTGGTGAAGGGGGGCAGGAAGGCCTATAACTGCCCCCAGCACCTTTATCTTCACTGGCCATTCCTCTCCAACCTGCCTAGGTCATTTAAATAAATGTTTTCAGCTTGCCTCCATTTGTCCTGGTGGCAGTGATAAATGTATACGTTTGGCTGGATTTTATATGCATTCTGTATTTCCTCCCCCACCACCACATTGTGCATCTCAGTCTTACAAATAAATGCTGTGTCTTTGAACATGGTCAGTTAGCACAATTTCTACAATGCAAGATTCTATGCACATTATTTTAAATTTTATTTTCCTATGAAAATAAGAAGCTCTAGGGTTGGAGAGATGATTCAGCAACTGTTACCCCCGCCGAGGATCCGGATTCAATCCCCAGCACTCACCAGTTGGTTCACAACCATCCTTAGTTCCAGTTCCAGGGGATCTAAAATCCTCTCCTAACCTCCACGGGCATCAGGCATGCATGTGGTACACATACATGCATGCAGAAAACACACTCGTGATATAAAAATAAATAAGTCTAGAAAGGTTTTAAAAAGACAATATAAAGCACCCTCAGCTTCAGTCACCAGTGGTTACGTTTCCTCTCTAATGCACATGGCATCATGGTAAATGAATGAAAGCTAAGTTCGGATTTTCTGATTGACCTTATTCACTTTAAACAAAGTGGTTTCAATTTAGACCTTTTGTTGTCAGAGCATTGGAAGTGCTTCTTAGAAAGACACCCCCGAAGAATATCTGCACTCATCTTAAATGGCTCTGGGGTAGACTTCATAATGTGAGTTTGTAGGAACATTTTAATTGACTTCTATAGATTAGCTTTCATTAATGTGGAAATCTCATTTTGATTTTAGATAAAGATTAGCCTATTCTTTTACTACTACTGATGATTATGAAATATGAATTCAAACTCTGGCCTATCCAATCAAAATCTTAATAGTATCCTTTTTTATATTTGGCAAATAAATATGCCTGCAGGGAAGGCATGCACTGTGCTAGCATGACCAACTGCTTCTGTCTCCATTACCATGAATACAGGGACCACCAGACTTAATTGTTCCATCACATTCTCAACGTTTCTGTTCTTTCCTTTATACATGAAAGTTAATATTTGCTTCTAAGTAATCATCCCTGCAGACTAAACCTGGTGTTGTTAAAGTACCTTGTGAGCAATAAGCGCATGTGCGCGCGCGTGCATGCGCGCACGCACACACACACACACACACACACACACACACACACAGTGCTGGCTTGCTTTATATCAACTTGACACAAGCTAGGTTCATTGAAGTGGAGGGAGCCTCATTTGAGAAAATGCCTCTAAAAGCTCTGCTGTGGGCAAGCCTGTAGAGCATTTTCTTAATTAGTAGTTAAGAAGGGAAGGCCCAGCCATTGTGGGTGGTGCCATCCCTGGGCTGGTAGTTATGGGTTCTATAAGAAAGCAGGCTAAGCAAGCCATGAGGAGCAAGCCAGTAAGCAGCAACCTTCCATGGTTTCTGCATCAGCTCCTGCCTGGTTTATGTTCCTGTCTTGGCTTCCTTCTATGGATTGTGATTCAGGATACATAAGGATACAAATAAGCCCTTTTCTCTTCAACATTCTTTTGGTCATGGTGTTTCATCACAGCAATAGTAATCCTAACTAAGACACATACACATGCAGGGCTAAAATTAAAGACATTTGATTGAGTGAAATATTTTTTCAAAACCAATTTGTTCAAAGACTATCTTTAAAAATCCCCCAAGTTATTTAATGATTCTATAAAATCCTACTAACTTTTCCCAAATTATAAAATGTACTTTAAACTAATTATAAAATTATAATAAAAGAAGCCACAAGCCCACTCAAATTAGCTACATTACCATTTTGCCAACAGGAGTCCATTAACTAGTTAATGACAACAGCTGGGTTAATTTACTTTTGTGCCAATCCCAGGAATAAATGTGCTTTTATCATCATATCTGCGTGGACCTCATGTAATTTACTTTTGTGCCAATCCCAGGAATAAGTGTGCTTTTATCATCATATCTGCGTGGACCTCACTTCTCTAATGTAACTTTTATGCTATAGCTCTGAGTTTGGCTTATTTGACTTTAAAAATCCAGACTTGAATAAATACAGCTTTCGTAAACATGTTTTATGTATATTAAATATATTAGTGCATTAAAATAAGCTGCTGCCTTACTGTCAGATTAGGCAACAACAAATGAATTTATTATAAAAGTTGACTTTGGTTGCACACTCACTATGGTCCCTGAAATATTAAGTTCTCTATACAATCTATCCCATTTAATTCTCCCAAGCTGACACTGTTAACAAAAATTTTGTTTTATTTAAAGAGTTCAGAACTTTGTCTTTAATGAATGAATTAGATATTTAAAAGACACAATGCGGTGTTTTATACATGCTTGCACTGCAGAGTGATCAAGATAATGGATATATCCATCATCTCCCAGTTAGTTTTTATGACTAAGACACTTTAAACATTTACTCTTTATGCAATTTTTACATATGCCGTACGTCATTATTGCCATTCTCTGCAAAGGATCTCTAACTGTGATCTAAGAGGTATTCTGTGCCCCGTAATCAGTATCTTCACTTTTAATGTGATCTTCTCACACCAACCTCAGAAGTCATCACTCTGTTCTTTACTTCACTAGGCCCAACTCCTTCAGATTCCACCTGTAAATGAGATAACATGGTTTGGGCCCTTCCATGCTGTTTTTTTTTTTTCCCCGCATACCAGAGTGTCTGGGTTCATCTATGTTACAGCAAATGTCAAATTGTGTCATTTTAAAGGCTAACACTGGCCACATTCCTTCATCCAGCATCGGACACAGTTGCTTCGTGTAGGCTGTTATGAATGATGGTGAGGTGGTCAAAGCATGCAGACATCTTCATACTCGGTTTTTTCGTGTATACCCAGAAGCAGGACTGAGGGTCACACGGTAATTCTATTATTAATTTTCTACAGAGCCGCCTACTGTTTCCATGGCAACTGAATTAATTGAAACACGCACAAAAACAGCCCAAGAGTTTCCTTCTCTCTTCAGCTTCTCCGACACTATAATCTTAGGTCTCTCTGATGATAGTTATTTTAACAGGTCCAAGGTGATGCTCTATCTTTGTTCTAACTTTCGTTTCTCAAATAATTAGCAATGATGAGCATTTTTCCATATGTATCGTCTATTTTTGTGCTTTTCAAAGAGAAATGGGTCCCTCATTTGCTCAGATGGGCTATTTCCTTGCTACTGACTTGATTTCCTTAGATATTGCGGAGACGGTGTTTGGCAGGTTTGTCTCAGACCACCAGTTTCTCTTCAGTCTACTGTTTTCTTTCATGTGTAGAAGCTTTATATTTAGAAGTAGTCTTCTCTACTTATTTTTGCCTTCTTGCCTGTTTTGAGGCCATCTCTAAGGAACTGTTTACTCACACCAACATCATCTATTCTTTGTGTGTTTTCTTATAACAATATTAGTTTCAGGTCTTACATTTTTTATCTTGAATAGTAGCTTTTGAAAAAAAAATTGATATAATTAGAGTGCTCAAAGAAGGATACAGTGATTTTTAAGACCTTACGAGAGAGAGAGAGAGAGAGAGAGAGAGAGAGAGCGAGCTCTGGGTCATTTCCCCCTATTATCTCACTGTTTATCATTTCTTACTGGTGAGAACATTTAAAATCTATTCTCCTAGATATCTGAAGTATACAATACAATGTTGCTAATCATAGTCGCCCTACTACAAGTTAGAACACCAGAACTCATTCCTCCTACATCGTTGCAGCTTTGATCTTACTGATCAAAATCTACCCTCAGCAGCCTCTGGTAGCCATTCTAACTCTCTTCTTCAGGAGAACATCTTCCATAGACTGAAGCTATGAGAGGGATCATTTAGTTTTGTTTTAAATTTCTTTCCATATCTTTCTTCATATAACATATATATTCGTTTTCTGTCTCATCGCTACAAGATACCCAACAAAAATAATGTTAGAAAGAAGGGTTGATTTGGGTTCAAAGTTCCAGAAGATCCTGTCATCCTGAGTGGTGTGGAGAGAGATCCTGGTATCCTGGGTGGTGTGGAGAGAGATCCTGGCATACTGGGTGGTGTGGTAGCGAAGGGAAGCCATCACATTTTATGCAGCCAGGAAGCAGAGAGCTGTGAATGCCTGTGCTTGGCTTATTTTGTGTTTTCCCCCCTTTGGTCTTGTCTAGAATCCTAGCCCGTAGGGTGGGACCACCCATATTTAGGCTGAGTTTTCCCACCTTAGTTAATCGAATCTATATCATTCCTCACAGACCTGCCCAGAGACTTGTTTCTAGGGTAATTATAAATCCCATTAGGTTGAAAAATCACACATAATCTGTGCTAATTGTTTATTATGACAACATATGACAAGATTGCATCTTTTGGGGGGCCCTTTTTAAACCTATTCATCCACTAGTGGGTACTTAGGTTGATGCCCAATAAACACGGGCATGCAGGTACTGAATGGTGTACTGACCCCATTGCTCATACTTACATAGGTGCATGCATAGAATAGTTCATTGGTGGGTCATACGAGACTTCCATGTGTAGCCTTTGAGGAACCATTTTCCTTTTTATCCATGTCCTACAGAAGTTCTTTCTCCATAGCACTCCTGGCATTTCTTATGTTTTTGCCTTTTTGACCATTGCATTTTAATTAGGATAAGAATGTGTAATTTCCTTGAATCTTTCTAATAATTGGTAATCCTAAGCATTTTAACATATTCTCCTTGGCTATTTGTATGCCTTTCCCCGGCTTTGGTGATTTGGAAAAGAATCTGACTGCATGACTCAGCCAGGTCTCAAGTTCTTTACTGTGGAATCCAGACTGACCTCAAACTCAAAGTCCTCGTGCCTTGACCCCCAGCTGCTGGGAATACAGTCACATGCCACCATATCTGATTTGTATATCTTCTTTTGAGAAATGCCGATTCATGTTTTCTGCCCGTTTTTAAATCAGATTGTTTGCTTTCTATTATGCTGTTTGAGTTTCTTAAGTGTTCTGGCTTTCAGCCGCTTGCCAAGCACAGAGTTTGTACATCTTATCTCTCCTTCATGATCTTGTCACTCTCTGAGTTATTCCTCTGGCTGTGTGTGGGATGTTTATTTTAATATAGTCCCATTTGTCCATTTTTGTTTACCCCGTCTATACTTTGGGGTCTTATTTGGAAAGACCTTATCTAGACTAATGCTATGAAGTATATTTCCCTTATGGTTTTTTTCTAATATTTTAAAAATCATTTTAGGTCTCAAATTTAATCATTTAATCCATTTTGAGCTAGCTTTTAAAAGTATGGTATGAAATAACTTTCCAATTCCATTCTTTTGCCTGTGGGTATATAGTTTCCTCAACACCATGTGTTAAAGAGACGGCCCTTCCTTTTTCTCCATTGTGCATTCTGGGCAACTTTCACAAAACTCAATTGACCATAGATATATGAGTTTATTTTGAGATCTGTCCTGATCTATGGTCAGTGTATTTGTTGTTGTTGTTTTTTAATAGCAATAGCATACTTTTTATTGCTAAGGTTTTATGATAGGCTGAGACACTTCTGAAAGCTTTTTTTTCTTTTCGCTTCAGACGTGTTAGCTAATTAAATTCTTTGGTAGGCCCATAAGGACTTTAAGATTTTAGAAATCTACTAGTGAGAAAGATAGGTTCAGGATGTGTCCTGGCTAGTTCTATGTCAACTTGACACTAGCTAGAGTCATTTTGGAAGAGGAAACCTCAATTGAGAACATGCCTCCATAAGATTGGCCTGTGGGAAAACCTGGTGGATGATGTGGGAGGGCCCAGCTCACTGTGAGAAGTGACAGTCTAAGCAGGGAGTCCTGGGCATTGCAAGAGAAAAACGGCACGAGCAAACAGTGAGAAGCAAGCCAGGAAGGACCCTCTGTGGCTTCTGTTTCAATTCTTGCCTTGAGTTCCTGCTCTGATTTCTGTATTGGACCTGAGAGCTGTAAGCTGGAGCAAACCCTCCCCTCCTCAAGCTGTTTTGGGTCATGGTGCTTTATCAAAGCAATGGAACCCCACGTGTGTGGGTGTGTGTGTGTGTGTGTGTGTGTGTGTGTGTGTGTGTGTGTGTGTGTTTACACATGCATGTACATGTGCAAACATACGTGCATGTGTGCCTATGTGCACATATGTGTTGGTACACATGTACGTGTGTACACATGCCTGTGAGGGCATAAGGTCAACCTTCTGTGTCATTGCTCAGGAGCCATGAACCTCGTCTTTTAGTTATTCTAATAGATTGCTTTGAGTGACTTGCCCATTTTATCCAGGTCAGTTCTTCTTCTGTATGAATAGTTATATTTCCATTTCCATTCCTGTTCTCTTCAATTTCCTTGTCATTGCCCTACAGTTTCCCATATATAGTACATATCTTTCACTTATTTTATCCAATTTCATCCTAAGAATTTTTCTGTTGCTATTGGGAATATCCTTGATTTCTTTATTTCTTTTCCAGATTGTTGGTGCAATGAAGCATTACTGAAAGTCAGGTGCTAACACACCTCTAACACTGAGGCAGGAGATCTGGTTGTTGGAGGTCAGCCTGTGCTGTACGAAGTGACCATATGTCAGAGAGGAAGAGTGAGAAGAAGATGTGGAGAGGAGGAGGAGGAGGAGGAGGAGGAGGAGGAGGAGGAGGAAGAGGAGGAGGAAGAGGAGGAGGAAGAGGAGGAGGAAGAGGAGGAGGAGGGAGGAAAACAGGGAGGGAGAAGTTAGGTACTGACTTCTGTTTGGCCATGTTGTCAGCAGTGACAATTTTGGAGTCCTTTTAATTTTTTTTCTCTCAGTTGTTTACTCTGGTAATGATCTTTAATGCTGTTGTGCTGGATAATTTTAACTGTCAGTTTGACACAGTCTAAAACTACCTAGAAAGGAAGTCTTTTGGAGGAAGAGGGGTTAGCTTTTGGTTTTCAAAGACAGCGTTCTCTGTGTAGTTTTGGTGCCTGTCCTAGATCTCGCTCTGTAGACCAGGCTGGCCTTGAACTCACAGAGATCAGCCTGGCTCTGCCTCCCGAGTGCTGTGATTAAAGGCGTGCACCACCACCGCTCGGTGAAAGGAAGTCTTAAATGAGCAATTGTCTACATCTGGATGGCCCATGGGGGTTGTCTTGATTGTTAATGGATGTAGGAAGACCCAGCCCATGGTGGGCAGCACCATTCCCTAGGCAGGGGTTCTTGTTCAGTATAAAAGAGTCTGCAAGCCAAGAAGCAAGGATCTCTGTGTTTATTTTCTCCCTGATTTTAATTGTGGTTCTGATGCTTTAAGTACCTGCAATTATAACCCCTATAATAATGGACTGTAACTTGGGATTGTGAATCCTTTCTTTCCTAAGTTGTTTTTATCAGATTATTTTTATTACAAAAAAGAAGGAAAACCAGAAGATTGTTGAATATAAGTGATGACAGTTGGAACCTTGTTCTGGACCTTAGAAGAGGGACTTACATTTTTTTAATCTTCATTGAATATGTTGGGTATGGATTTATTGGGCATGCCCTTTATAGTATTGAAGTTTATCCCTCTAAACCAAATTTGTTGAGGATTTAAAAATGTAATTTTTTAATTTTTTTAATTAAATCTGACAAGATATTCATATTTTCTTCATCCTGTTAATATGGTACATCACCTTTGTTAACACATCATGAAGCATCCCTGAATCTAAGGAGAAGATGTGCTTGGTCATCGTGAATAATCCCCCCCTGTTTCTTTTTAATTTTATTGTAAATAATTTTTTCATACAATATATTCTCTTCACGATATCTCCTCCCTTATCTCCTTCTATAAACTCCCCACTCCCCAACTTATTTTGCTTTTATTTTTTTCATTTTCTTTTTCTTTTCTTTATCGGTTTGTTTTATTCTGATTTGTTTACTTCCCTGTTTGTTTTCAAAAGAAAGAGAGGATGACCAGTCTTTTTTCACATGATGTTAGATGCAGTTAACATGCAGTTATGATGATTTAAAATTTTGCTTTTATCAGCTTTATTGATCAGTGTTTTGTTTCGTTTTCTTACTCTTCTGTAGCCCTGTTTTCACATAAGGTCAACACTGACCTACACTGAATTCATAGCGTTCTCTTTCTGGTTGAGGAGTATTGTTGCTTCTGTAAATGTGCAGTAGGTTTTTTAAACAGTAGGGTCATCTGTTTCTGGGATTTTCACTGATGTAAAAATTTCTATAATTGATTCAACTCCCTTGCTCATAATTGATCCGCTTGGATTTCTATTCCTGATTTGGTCTTGATGGATCACATGCTTCCAAGAATTTATCTGCTCCTTCCAGGTTATCCAATTTGCAGCCACACAATCTTTCATAGTAGTCTCTGTGGTCCTTTAAATTTCCATGGTATCAGCTGTAACATCTCCTCCTTCTAATTTTGATTCTGCTTGTATTAGTCTAGGTAAAGTGTGTTGATTTGGTTGAGCTTTGCAAAGAATGAACGCTGAGTTCTGCAGATCTTTTCTATTGCCTTGCTCATCTCTATTCCATTGATTTCTTACCTTAGCCTTTATTATTCCCTTCCTTTCAGCCTTAGTCTATCATTTCTTTTCAGGAACCTAGGGGTAGTACTGTTTTGCTGAGAGATTCCTTTTTTTTTTTTTTTTTTTGATAGAATAGTTTATTGCTATGAACGCTTACAATTAATGTTATAGCAGCTCATCAGTTTTAGTATATTGTGTTTCCATTTTCATTTATCTTGAGATGTTTTAGAAAAATCTTTGCAAATTTCCATTTGATGTATTACTTGTTCAATAGAATATTGTTTAATTTCCAACTATTTATGAGTTTTCCAAATTCTTCCTTATTGATTTCTAATATTACTCCATGATCACTGCTTCTGTAATCTGCATTATTTTCATATTTATTATTGTTCCCTATATATAAAAAGATTTACATATAGCTTCTATTAATATCTTATGTATACATAATTTGCTCCAGCATTGGACTCACATATATTTAAAATTGTATACTCCTAGTAAATTCTCATCTTCACCATCATATTATACAATGATATTATATATCTTTATATAACAATCTTACAGGGGTCTCTATAGAATGGAGACTTAGTCATTCAAATATGGACTGGCACAGCTGTGTCCTATGGTGGTTTGAGTTTTGTAGGAATCGTCACACTGACTTCCATAGTGGCCACCGCTGTTAACACCCTCCCGGCAGCACATAAGCATGTTTTTTATTTCCTCACATCATTTCTAGCATTGGTTGTCATTCACATTCCTCATGACAGCCATTCTGAATGGGGTAACATGGCATCTCAGAGGCTTTTAATTTGCATTTCCCTGATGGCTAAGAATGTTGAACAATTTATCAACCATTTACTGACATGTGACTTGGGGATCAAACTCGGGTCTCTATGCTTGTGTGGCAAGCTCTTTATGGACTGAGCCATCTCTCTGGCCCCAGACTCACCTACTAACACAATTTTACACTGTAGTTCCCCACATGTGATGAGGCAACATGGATCCAAATGGAATGAGTCTGCAGGGACACTCCTTCCTCTCTAAGTGGGCAGAAGGGACTTTCCTCAGACAGCAGATGAGAGGACCAGAGGTGGGTATTTGAGGAGCTAATATGAGGTGGGCTAATTTGTCACAGCCTCAAATGGGCTCATGTCCGATGGGCCCTCTCACAGGCAGAGTCCTCCCACAGCAGGGAAATGACATTTGAAGCCAAGCATGGGGTTATTTCAGAGTCTGTGGTAAGAGTTATACAGAACACCTGATGCACTGATATCAGCATATGTGACTCCCAGAAGGTCACTGTACAGGTAGGCTTGAACCCATACACAGCTGAAAGGGCCATGTGCTGAGAGCCAGGGAGTGCAGGATCCTCTGTAGGGCAGAGGCTGGAAGTTCGAGTGTGGTTCCTGGCCCTGCCCTGGACTGGTGTGATGACTCCATGTGATCACTCTTCAGCAGAGAGGTGATTAGGTCAGAAAGTGAAACTCCTAGGTTGGCCTCTGGGGTGGGATTGTTCCGACATCAGCAGACTACCAATAAAAGCAAAGCAACCCTTGCGTTTCACCTCTTTTAAATGTACCTGCTTGGCTTGACACAATCTGCCATGTATTGTCACCTTCACCAGATACCGCTTCTGTGCCCTTGGACTTTCTAGTCTCCAGAACCACATGAGCCTCTTTTCTTTCTTCTTTCTTTCTTTCTTTCTTTCTTTTTTTTTAAGATTTATTTATTTATTATATATACAGAAGAGGGCACCAGATCTCATGACAGATGGTTGTGAGCCACCATGTGGGTGCTGGGAATTGAACTCAGGACCTCTGGAAGAGCAGTCGGTGCTCTTAACCTCTGAGCCATCTCCAGCCTGAGCCTCTGTTTTTTAAAGGTATATATTAAACACTGTCAGGTCTTATATTCCAGCCAAAGCAAATGGACAAAGACAGTGAGGATCTTCAAGTGAGCAATAGAATATACCTAGAGTCCAGGGGATCAGGAAAGTAGTGATGTTGAAAGATGAACGTGGACAGTGAAGGATGACATCAGTGGGATGTGTAGTGGTGTTTGCTCTGCTCATGACCTTGGGCTACACGGCATAAAGGAGGCGGTGCTTCCTGCCTTCGTATGTGACCTCTGATAAGGGGTTGGAGAAAGGTCACACGTCCCCTCTCCCTGCTCCTGCCTGAGAGGTGGATTTGCTCCCCATCAGGTCAGATGACAACTTCTGTTGTCTACTCCGTTCTGTAATCGTGAGTGTATTGCCTCAATTTACATCTTAATAAATTCTGTTACCCACTTAATAGACTCACCTGGATTGATCATAATAAGTGGCGCCCAGGTGACAAAAAGACCCCCCCACACACACACACACTCCCTGTAGCGTCTATCTGCAGCCACTATGGCAGCAGCAGCAGGTAGGTTCAGAGGCTTGTGTGCTCGCTGCAGGTGTTAACCATGCTATCGGTTCCAGAGCTACTGGGTTCCAACCACGTGGATCTGAGCCCCACATGTCCCCACTGGGGCTACTTGTACGACCAAACCCTAAGGTATGTGGGCAGCTGCTGGTGAGTTTCTCTGCCCTGCAGAGCCCATCCAGCCAACACCCTAGGAAAGGCCTGGCCCCTGCTCAGGTGACTAGCGGCCCTGCAGGGAGCCTATAGACCAGGCAGCTAGTGTGGTGTGTGAGTCAATCACTCTCTGGCCAGGTAACTCACAAGGCAGCACTTTCTATTTCCATGCTTTTAGTGACAGGATCTGGTCACAGTTCCCTGCCTATTTAGAGATTACCAGCAGACTGTTCCTTTACTTTTAAAAGTGTTCAGTGTAGCAACTACCACTCCAGGACACCCTGGGACACAGTGCTCTGCCTTTGAGAGCATCTGCCTGCCTACCCATCTGCTGGTTTACACCACTCCAGCTGAGTCTGGTCCTGGCACCACGCCCCAGCCTGCTGTCAGCTTTGGGGTGGCACTGGACTCCCCAGCACCCAGCTACCTGCTGGCCACCACCGCCACTGCCACCATGTATCCCCTCCCCTGTGGCTCAAGCTGCCGCATCCCAGACCTGGAGGTGTAGGGGGGGGGGAATCAAGCCCTATCACCAGCTGCCAACCCCACCTACCATCACCAGACAGGAGGCTCCTGCCAGCTGTGTGACTGTGCCTGAGCGCTTCCAGCTCACTGGTGTATTGCCTCACTGTTGTATATAATCTGTTGTGGTCCCAGAAACCCTACCTAGTGCTGAGGGGTTGCCTGGGTGAGTCCTTAAATTCACACAGGAGCCATTCAGGGACCTCAGTCAGTTTGCACCAGACATGATTTAGCGCTATACTGGTGACACCTGCTGGCTGAACAGCGCTACCACACCCCAAAACCATCACAAGGATGGTAATACAAGGAAGCCCGTTTTTCGTTCCAGGTAAGAGTACTTGATAATTTCACACTTTAAAACTGAATAATAACTAAACAAATTAATAAAATTTTCTTTACAAATTTTGAATATTTCTCAAAATATGACAGAAAAGATTACTTCACAAGGATTTAAGAACTTCTTTGCGTGAATGATGAATGAGATTTTTCAGGAAAATATACCACCTTCCTGGGACATATTTGGCTTTACAAGGTAGCAATGAATTCTTACATAAAAATATTCTTTCTCTGGAATCTGCTAACCAGGATTTACAAAGTAGTAATAAAGACTTACATAATAGGCTCCTTAGTCTGGAATCTGCTAGTTTACTACAAGAACTTCAGTCCATTAACAATAAATGTACAAACCGATTTGATTTTATTGACAGTAAATATGAATACTTAATAGCACTCCAGGATGATGTTGTCACTGCTCAGACACTTTATAAGGAAGAAAGATTATCATTAACTGATAAAATAAGGTCTATGGAATCATGTGTTTCAGAAGAACATAAAAGGTTGCATGATTCCACGAGAAAACTGGAATCCCTTGCAACAGAGGAGGTTCACTCCCTGGGAAAGACCCTAGGTGCTCTTTTGCAATCCGTGGAAGAATCTCTCAGTAAAGATGACAAAGAACCTAATAAGCAGAAGGGCAAGACCATACACATCGTAACATCTCTAAATGGCTTATCCTGTCATCAACCGTGAGAAAGCCAACAGATGATAGACACTCTGAGCCATATGTAGAATATACATTATAGCCTATTCCAATGAGAGATTTTTTTAAAAAACTATGAAGGAAGTGGTAATCGCATATGGCATACACTCAACATTTGTAAGACAGATCTTAAATGTGTGTCTGCCTCACAAAGAATCATATCAGATGACTGGAATCAGTTAATCTCAGCTGTTCTAGAATATAGCCAGCAGTCACAGTGAAAAAGGCTGGTTGAGAAAGGAAGCTAGGATCCCGGAACAGCAGCTTTAGATCAGAGGTTTTGAGGTCTCACAAGATCAAATTCTTGGTGAGGGCTGTTTTGCTGATAGGAGTGGCAAACATTCTAAGCAAGTCCCTTGAGTGTCGATGCAAAAGGAATGAGGAGTCCTTGCAGATCTTCATCAACGAAATAACCCAAAAAGCTTGTGAGAGCTGATTACACAGGTGAAGAAACCTATAGGTGTGATGCTGACCGGACATGAGAAAGCCTGGGGTATAGAGATGCTAGTTCCAATAGAAACTGGAAAGACTTGCTTAGAAGGAAGTCTCCTGTGGATGAAACTTTAGGTTTTCTGGTTGTTGGGGATTATTTAAAATTGATATCCATTTACTCAAGAAGATATCAGCCCATGCAAGACAATAATGATGCCTGCATTTAAAAATCTATAGAAATGAGAAATGAACATAATCCTGCCCACATGTTATTAGCAAATTTTTCTTTGCTTAACCTTCTAAACCTTTTGGTCATTTTATTTTTATTTATAATCAAGTTTCACTGACTAATGCAAATTGGAAAAAAAAAAAAAACTGCAACCCCTATTTCATACTAAGGATTGTGATAAACTCTGGTCCCATGGAAACCTTGATGGAAGTGATGGCAGGAAGCAGAAAGGTGTATAAGGCATGAAAACCAGGAACTAGAGGCCTGGTTAAGCTTTTAGGCTTTTGAGTAGCAGTTCAGCTGAGATCAATTTGGGATGAGGACTCAGAGGCTTCCAGTCTGAGGAAACAGGATCAGATGAGGAATTGGCAGGGCGAGGTGAGGTGGCTGTGACTTGTTCTGCTTCTCTAATCTTTCAGCTAGCTCTAAGTCTGTTTTTATTAATAAGACCTTTTAAGATTCATGCTACACTCCACATATTAACTCCTTAGCTCCTGCCTCTGCCACTTACTTGGTAGCCTTCTGTGGTTAATATATCAAATAGTCAAAGAGAGTTTCACCACAGAGTACACACAAATTATCAGAGTACAAATCCTAGAACCAAAGTACCTGGGATTATATCCTAACTTCCCCATGTACCATCTTGGTGATCGTGGAGACATTACTTTAGCCTGAATTTTCTCATCTACAACATGTAGGGATTCATGGTGCCAAACAGATGGCTCCATGTGTAAAAGTACTTGCTGTGCAAACCTGAAAACCTGAGTTCAGACCTACAGACACACACACACTTACATACACCATAATGCACACACACATACACAATTACATACACCATAACACACACACACACACACACACACACACACACACACACACACACACACTTACATACACCATAACACACACACACTTACATTTGATCTGAAGGCCATGAGATTTGAGGGCCAACCTTCTAGATAAATAAGAAATTAACTCAGAAATAAGTGAATATCAATTGCTCTTCTGAGCCTGGTCTTTATATCCAACCTTCAGTCCTTTTCCAACACTCTTCCCAGTGTGCACTCAGAGACAGAGCTACAGTAAACAGGTCCTGGTATGAGCCAGGTTCCCTTCTTTTCTTTCCAGAATGTATAGCATAATTCTGAGTTTTAGAAAGGAAAGGCTACAAAGTTATTTAGGAAATAAATAAACTTGAAGGAGATAATTTCCATGGGTCATTTTAAGGTATCAAATCTTCTAGATTCTAACCCTATAATCTAAAATTATTTCCCAAGTAGAACACAATACAAAGATCCTTATACTCAAATATTGGATGATCAAATAACTGCTTTGCTCCAAAATAAAATTTTAAACCATTAAGGATTTTATTTTCTATTGGAAACATTGATTAGTCTATAATGAAATGCGTGCAATAACCATTAGCTTTAAAAGCAGGCTGTGATTTAAAGGGAGCAGGAAGAGGTAAATGAGAGGGCTTGGAGGGAAGGGAGGGAAGGGAGAAATGTAATCAAATTATATTTATATAAGAAAAAACAAGGAAGACATTTAGGCAAATGTATCTATCTTTTCCATACATTTTAATTCATTTTCACTGCATGTAAAGTTTTCTATTTCTTTCTTTTTACTCATTGTAAGTATTTTCTGGCATATCGATGCAAGTATTTCAGTATACGTTATGTATCATAGCAAATATTAACCAATAATTTGCTGCTTTTGGTACTTTCTAGTCTCCTGAGAGCATGTTCATGAATAATATTGTTGACTGGTGGATAGTAAAACCTTACTCATCCTTTGAGCATTAATTTAAATCCACCTTCCATAAAAACATCTTATCACTCAGCCTCAAAGACAGCTCTTTATCTTTCTTAGTGTATAGACATCCTGCCCATGCACTTATTTTTCCTATCTCCACTAGTAAAATAATTATCTGATCATTTATATGTTTGTTCTTTTATTAATTTACCCATTCATCCTTTAATAAATACTATCTATAAATATCCCATATGTCAATTGTTGTTGTCAAATCTAGGGCTATATAAAACAATAATCTAGATCATAAATTTTAGTAGTTAAAAAAAACTTGGTTAAGCTGGGTGATAGTGGAGCATGTATTTAATCCTAGCACTCAGGAGGCATAGGCAAATGGATCTCTGTGAGTTTGAGGCCAGCCTGGTCTACAGAGTGAGTTCCAGGACAGCTGGTACTACACAGAGAGAGACCCTGCATTGAAGAAAACAAAAACAAACAAACAAAATACTCGGTCAATATTAAATTATATATGTGTACAAATTGCCTTATAATAAGGATGTTATTTACCATATGAGGACACAAGGTCAGAAAACTGGTGCTAACAAAGGGATGGAGGAAAGCCCCAGAGAGGAAAAGGCTGGTGATTTAGGTCCTAAAGAATGAGGCCAGTGGTTTAGGGGATGAAGAAAGAAGTGTGTCCTGAAAAACGAGTCTAGGCAGTCTAATGTGGGATGGGTGTGTAGATGTAACTGTCTTGTTAAATAAGAAACACAGAGCCAATGCAGAGTTAAAAGCCCAAGAGATCAGAGCAATAGCTAAGAGCTAAAGACTTAAAACCCTTTCTTACCCTTCCTGCCACTGCCGTCCTTCCCCTCAGAAAGAGACCTACTTCCTGTGTATCTATCCTTTTATTTATTTTCTGTTCTGCCTTCTCATTGGCTGTAAACCCAACCACATGTCACTGCCTGTCTATACAGACCTCCAGGTCTTCTATGGTTGGTATTGAGATTAAAGGCGTGTGTCTCCATGCTGGCTGTATCCTTGGACACACAGAGATCTGCATGTCATGTGATCTGGATTAAAGGTGTGCACCACCACCGCCCGGCTTCTGCTCTGGCTTGCTGTTAGCTCTGACCCCCAGGCAACTTTATTTATTAACATACAAATAAAATCACATTTCAGTACAAATAAAATATCACCATATGGGTGTTTCCATTCTCACTGGCATCTCATCTACCTGCTTTGTCTGCCTACTAAAAAAACTTCTCTTATTCACATGTTAACCACAGCACAGGAGGCTGAGTTGTTGAGGTGTAATGCACTTACACTTTATTGGCATTCTTCTCAGTAAATTCTGGGTGTACCTATAACAGGTTGGCATCTGTAAGTAACAGATTCTGAAGATGCTCTGTCTAAGTCAGTTAGCACAATTCTATCACAAATTATGGTTGACTCTTCTGTGTCATTTCTTTTTTGAGTGCTGTCTAGACTCAAAACCTTGTAGCCTACATTGGGCTTCTCTGTCATTATGTGAAGTAAGAAATGATGCTTCTGTGTGAAGTGGACAGGCATGTATTAGCTTGATTTCTCATTGGGGGATGGAGCTCTAAGGTAATTTGCATGCACAGATGCTCCAAAATAACTTTCAAGTTGTCTCTGTTTCTTTGACACTGATGAAACAAGACTATGCCCACAGGCAACAGCTCAAGGTCACACTCTGGGTTTCCTTCTGCTTTGATTTTTCTTCATTCGATCCCTGCACATGTATATTGGTAAAATGAGCCCATTTTGTAGTGAGTGACCTGTCTTAATGAATACTGATGTTGTGTAACTTCCCATCTTCAGAGCTCCATGAGACACTTGGATGACAGTCTCTGGTGGGCAGAGGCAGAGACATTAGCGTATAATGATTCCATGATTTCCTTTCTCCTTATGAAGCTGAACGTTTCCAACAGCTTCCTTACTTAAAAGGGGGAAATGCTACATTCTGATGAAACTCTGAGCCTCAAGCCTTTTACTTCTGTTCCACGCTCAAAGACAATGCCCCTTATATTCCTATTAGATGAATATGCAACATAGATGTGAAGTTCTCAGTAAATAGAAAGTACTTACGACTAGATAGAACAAAAATTAATTGTACTTGTAAAACTTTTATGTTAATCATTGGTTTGAATATTCTTCAAAATGTATCAGTATACACATTAATCAAACAAACTAAAATCATACCCACACTCATGCTGCAATGGAAAAGACCATAAAGTTTTCTGTGCATTTAGCAGCATCATTTAACATGGGTATAAATACACTTTATATGCAGTATATGTTTCTTATTTCTAAACAAGTTGTACATACTTTGCAAATTGTCTTATTATTGAAGCATGTACTATCTACAATATTTCACTATAGTCTAAAACATCTATCCTTTTAAAAGCTTTATAAGTTCCAGTTCCTGAAAAAAGTGGCGGGGAGGGCAGATAAACTTGATCAAAATCATTGTATGAAACTCTTGAACTAGTAAATAAAAGCTCCATAGTGCTCTGAAGCATAAAGGAACCACAGATGTTTAAAGTAAGTTCTTCATTAATGGCCATTAATATCAACCACACATGTTCAGTTGGAAAATTCATGACCCAAACACCTTCTAAACTTCCACACACATGAAAAAATTCTTCACCAAGTGGTAAAGACATTTTAATTGTTGCAGGGTATTGCTAAGTAATTCCTTCCAAACTGTACAAAATTTGCCTCTTTTAATAGAAAATTATGAATTCTAATGGAAAATTCCCTTCTTTTAATATTGGTATTTAGTATTTGTATTTGTGCTTTCCCACTGTGATAGGAATTCAAAAGTAACCCATTTTTATGCTTTTCCCTTTAAAAAAAATTGTGGTTATTTGTAGTCTTCAGTTTGATGTATAATTGTTAAAATACAATGTCAGGTGGAGGTGGCGCACGCCTTTAATCCCAGCACTCGGGAGCCAAGCCAGGTGGAGCTCTGTGAGTTCAAGACTAGCCTGGTCTACAGAGCAAGATCCAGGACAGGCACCAAAATTATGCAGAGAAACCCTGTCTCACAACCCTCCCCTAAAAAAATTAATAATAATAATAATAATAATAATAATAATAATAATAATAATATGTTAAGAATACAATTGGAAGGAGTGTCAATTATATATTTTGCCCAGTTTCTTTCTGGTATTTTTGCCTATAGTGTCTATTATTATTAGAAAGCTTGCGGGTTGGGGATTTAGCTCAGTGGCAGAGCGCTTGCCTAGCAAGCACAAGGCCCTGGGTTCAATCCTCAGCTCAAAAAAAAAAAAAAATAGAAAGCTTGCATTCTTCTTTCAATGCATTTAAAAACATTTTTAAATATTTGTTTTTTTTATCATTTAATCTTATGCACATTATGCAGTTCTATGACTATATGGTGTGTGTATAGTATATGTGTGTGTGTGTGTGTGTGTGTGTGTGTGTGTGTGTGTGTGTAGTGTGTGTGTGTGTGTGTGTGTGTGTGTGCCCTCGGGAACCAAAAGATGGTATCAGATCTCATGGAACAGGAGCTAGTGACAATTATGGGGTGCCCGACATAGGTGCCAGGAACTTAACCTGCTCTCTAAGAGCAGCAAGTGGTCTTAACCCACTGAGCCAGCTCTCCAGCCCCATTTTTCATGTATTTTAAGATTAATTTTTTAAAGATTTATTTATTTTTTATGTACACAGTGTTCTGTGTACACATATCCCTGCAGTCCAGAAGAGAGTGCCAGATCTTATTATAGATGATTGTGAGCCACCATGTGGTTGCTGGGAATTGAACTCAGGACCTTTGGAAGAGTACACAGTGCTCTTAACCTCTGAACCATCTCTCCAGCCCTAATTTTGATTCTGATCCTTAATGTTTTATTTAATTTATTTAATTTTTATTTAAAATGCTTTTTATGCAATATGTTTTGATGATATTCTTTCCCTGTTTTTTGTTTTGTTTTGTTCTGTTTCTTAGATTTTCTTTTAAAATCTATCCTCACTTTGGTTTTTCAGGTTGCTATATTTTATTTGATGTCATGCTAATTTTAAAATATTTTTATATACAATGTGAATAAAAACAATATTTTTCTCCATATAATTGGATGGGAACTTTTATTGACTTGGCCCCAAATCATTTACTAAATGATCTTCCATCTTTTCCTTAACTTAAAATTGTCACTTTTATTACTCAGAAACTTTTTAAAGATTCATTTTCTTTTTAAATGTGAGTGTTTACGTGTGTGTGTACGTGTGTTAATGCATGCCACTTGTGTGCACACCCTTGGGTACCAGGAGAGGGGCCAGATCCCCTGGAGCTGGAGTTACAGGTGGATATAAGCTGTCATATGTAGGTGCTGAGAACTGAACTCAGGTCCTCTACAAGACCAGGAAACACTCAACCTCTGAGCCACTCTCTAGCCAGTGATGTTTTGATAGTGTAGTTCCATTTATTGATTCTTAAAATATACTTTTTCATTTAAAACTAAAACATCATTACACCCTTTCCCCTTCCCATGCCCTCTCTCTAACCATTCCTATGTTCTCTATGTCACTTCCTCTCAAATTCTTGGTATCTTTTTCTTTGATTATTACTATTATATATATATATATATATATATATATATATATATATATATATATATATGAACAAATATATAAGCTGCTAAGTCCATTTGGTGTTGCTTGTGCATATATGACCTCTAGGCTGATCAACGGCTATAGGATAACTAATTAGGGGCCTCAGCCCTTGAAAACACTAATTCTTCCTCTGTTGGCAGCACTAGCTGTCTTTAGTCCTTTGTCTAGGGATGAGGAACCATGAGGTTTTCCCCATACCACGTCAGCGTATCTATGGGTGGTGTCATTGTTCAGGTCTTGTTTAGGCAGCCATATTGTTGAGGTATCACGGGTGTCAGTTCCCTGCTGTTTCTGAGAGACATGATCTTACAGAATGCTTCCTGGTCCTCTGTGTGTTAGGCTCTTTCTGACCCCACTTCTGTGTTTTCTGAGCTGTCGATAGTTGTGCTGTATGTAGATATATCCATTGACCCTGGGCATCCCAAGGTCCGTTGTTCTCTGCATTTTGACCAGTTGTGGTTTTCTGTAATGTTCTCCATCTGCTGCAAAGAGAAGTTTCTTTGATGAGAGGTGAGGACTATGCTCATCCATGTGTATGTGGATAAGTATGTATGATTCAATTAGGAATTATGCAGGCTTAGTAAAATGGTAGCAGTAGATTCTCCTCATAGATCCATGACCTCGCTAGCCCCAAACAGTTGGCCAGCTCCCAGTGCCAGGAATGATTTTTGTCCTATTGAGCATGCCTTAAGCCCAATTAGACAGCTGATAGTTAGCATCAATATACAAGTGCCACTGCTGTGCACTTTAGGATATCTACACATCATGCTGATTGTTGTTGTGCAAAGGTGTCATAGTTGGGTAGGACCACTGATTGCCTCCCCCTTTGGAAGTGTGCATAGTACTTCTTGAACTATGAAACCTAGTCTGCAGAGAGATGGCTTTCAAGTCAGATCCAGCATGAATCTTCCAAGTCCTGTGTCTGAAGTACATGGTGTCTTCATCAATAGGGACTTACCTTCCACCTCTGGGAGCCGACCAAGGACAACAGCAATAGCCTACATTGCTTTGGAGATGTCTTCGACTTCCTTGAGCAACAACTCATTCCTGGGGCTGGGGTTTTTGTTATATGGTATACGACTGTTGGGGGAAGCATTGTCAGCTCCCAAGCTATAGATATAGATGATAAATAAAGGTAGAGATGTATGTATACACACATACTTTATGTATTACATATAATTTCAGTTAAATATAAAGCGCTATGACTCTTTAAGGAATTTTCAAACCCCCTTAGTGTTAGTTGCCCCCTCCTTGCTCCATTTCCTTTACAGTTTGTCATAGTAAACTTCATCTGTCTTGACATAAACCTAGAATCACCCCCACGAAGAGAGAACATCAGCTAAGGAATTGCCGCAATCAGATTGGTCTGTGGCCACATGTATAAAGTATTTTCTTATTGCTAATGGACATAGAGCAGCCCAGTTCACCATAGACAGTTCAAATGACCACATGACACAGCGTGTGAGAGAAACTCTCTCTAGCCTGGCAAGGCACACCAGAAGCGTGTGAGTCTGAGTTGACTGGCTTCTATGTTCATACCATCCTGCCCATCCCTTGAAGAGCTATAATCTTTTCTCCTTGAGTTGCTCAGTCAGAGAGAAGACCACCTCCCTCCTGCTCATACCAGACATCAGGTCTTAGAACTTTAGAAAAGCATTTCTGCTCAAATAAGGAAAATGTCAGAGATGCCTCTTATAAACTTTTCCCCTCATCTGTATCCTTCAACTCTGTCTCACTTCCTAGTCCTCTGTTTCCAGTGATAATGTTATTGACCTAGGGTGTTTGCTTTTCCACACCACTGTGCCTTCATAATCCTCCCTAAACACCCTCCAAGACACCAAGATCTGGCTATCTGGGGCCTCAGAAGTATCTTTATAAACTCCACTATCATCATTGTCCTTGCTGGATTATCAAGTCAACAACAGCTAGAGACATCTGAGAAGAGGAAACCTCAGTTGAGAACCTGTTCCCATCAGATTAACTTACAGGCAACTCTGGAGGGGGCATTTTCTTGACTGATGGTTGTTGCGGAAGACCCCAACCCAGCCCACTGTGGGCAGTGCCGTCTCTGGAGAGATTGTCCTTGGTTGTGTGAGAAAACAAACTGGTCAATAGGCTTGTGACCACATCGTAGTGAACATGCATCTAGTCCAACTCCCCAGTCCTGTACTCTCTCACAGCTGCAACACAGTTTGAGATTTCAAAGATCAAGTCTTCTCTGCCTCATTCAATCACAACAGGCCCTCAGACAGCTCAGCTCATCAAGTTTGGTGACAAGCACCCTTCCTTGCTGAGCCGGTCTTTGTGCTTCTTGATGTGTAAGAGCTGATATTGATTTCACTTACCGCTTTGTTAATTTCTGTTTTTACCATCTGTCCCAATCCATAATCGCACGATGTGCGGTTCTGAAAATATTTATCGTCTGAACTTCTGTTTGTGTTTTATCTTTGTCTCCGTTTTCTGGTAACCAGCTCCCCAAACCCTTGGAATCCAGAGTAAGAAGACCAACTGGAATGTTACTGGAGGGTGAGGTGGGTGGTTCTCATGGAGTTTCAGAGCAGAGACAAAACTATGACCAGGATGTTGGGTGTTTAGATCCACTCTCAACCCCCAGGGAGCAGAGAAGAATGATGGGAGAAGTTGATCGTAAATGCCCCTTTCCCTCACATCTCACCTATGCATGTCCTTTACCTTTTTAATCTGTGTCCTTTCAGCTCTTCTATAATAAACCAACAAAGGCCAGTACTGCGGGGAACTCAGACGTGAACTGCACTAACAAAATAATCCAATCCAAGGGTGAGGGTCCTGGCAAGTCTCAGTTACAGCCAGGGTCAGAATCATACATTTCCACCTTACTTGTTTATGGTGGCAATCAAGGTGGAGGACAGTCTTGGAGCACCGATCTGATGTTCTGAGTAAGTAGAGTCAGAAGTAAATCAACAGACATCCAGCAGTTATCCACTGAGGAAACTTCTGGAGAACTGATTGGTTCATATGAGAAGAATGAGTACGTCAAGTATTAGAAATGACTGTGAGAGAGTCTCTGAGCCAAAGTTAGATTCTGTGTGTGTGTGTGTGTGTGTGTGTGTGTGTGTGTGTGTGTGTGTGTGTGTGTGAGAGAGAGAGAGAGAGAGAGAGAGAGAGAGAGAGAGAGAGAGAGAGAGAGATTTCACAAGGCAATTGCACAATTCTACACCATTGTTTGGTCAGGACAAGAGTGACAGAAATTGATGTCAATCTGTAGGAAACACGTTTTGTTATTATGTCAACTGGGCTAGAAGGCAAACTTTGAATTTGAATACTTTTCAGAGATTTGTTGGTAAGTGTGTGTGTGTGTGTGTGTGTGTGTGTGTGCGCATGCGTGTGCACCTGTGGATATGTGTGCATGTGCTCAGCTGTCCAAAGAGTTCAGGAGAGTAGTCAATCCCCTGGAACTGGAGTTGCAACATTTCTAAACCACCCTCTTAGAAGCTGGGGAATAAACCCAGGTCTTCTACTTGAGATTATACTGGATTAACAGCTGATTCCTCACCCCAGCCCCTTCCAATCTCCTTTTGTGTGTCTTAACTGTGTGATTTGGGAAACATGAAGCAAGATTGCTGCGTCTCGCTAATTTCATCTATAAAAGGTAAGTAATATAAAATGGGAATAGAGTCATAATAGTGCCTGACTCCTACAGTTGGTATTAGGATTCACATAGTAATTAATCTTTTAGAGCAATATAACTTAGCTGGTCACCAATTTGCATTTAGATTCAAGTGTTCTGCCACAGGCCACTGGGGACCTGTTTGAGCGTGTGATTTCTATCTATTGTCCCTGAACCACGGTGACCCCCTGTGAGTTGGAGCCAGTGGCACAAGGAACTATGTATGAAAAGCATTTAACAAAGCGACTGGTACTTAGGAGTCACCACAGTACAGCATCACTGTGATGGTCACCATTGTTATTGATGACATCATCCAGCTCTCTTCATGTCCATGCATTGTTCCTTCTACTATTTCACATTATTCAGGCTACTTCTTCTTCTCCTCCTCCTCCTCCTCCTTCTTCCTTCTTCTTCTTCTTCTTCTTCTTCTTCTTCTTCTTCTTCTTCTCCTTCTCCTCCTCCTCCTCCTCCTCCTCTTCCTCCTCCTCCTCCTCTTCCTCCTTCTTCTTCTTTCTTTTCCCCCCAAAACTAACCTCCTTGGCCAACAGTGCCAAAATAAATCCTTGCTCCTTTCAAGGACATAAAATGAAATAAAAAATTTTAAATCTCAAGTATGACCCTCCACCAATTTAAATATCCCTCCCCGGGCCTCCCCCCTCCCCCAGGGTAGACTTTTAAACATACTGCTTAGACTATCATTCGAACAGTTAATAAATCTTGGAAGCCTTTGGTTTTTCTAGTTCATTTTTCTTTTATTGCGTGGAGAAAATTATGCTGTGACTTCAGGATAGCGCTGCTGTGAGTTCTTCAGTCCTTCTGTTACTCTGCAAATAAGGTTAAACCGTTTCTGTACTGTGATTATACCAGGCTTCTCTTGTTAGAAAGAAATGAGTAGCTACAAAACCCTCAACACCACCTCTTATTGATACTTTGTTGAGTTCATGCAAATTATCACACAAAATCTCCACTCCAGTGTCATGCACAAGTGGGTGAGCTAAAGGGTAAATTAATGACGGATACACTCAATCCCTTGCTGGGAAGCCCTTGCCTGGCATGCTGAGACAGGGATGATGAAGTGTTGAGCTCCCTCAAGCCTCACACCTCTGCTCTTCCTGACCCTGCTCCCGGTGTTGAACACCCATCTGGAGACTCCTCACTTAACTCTCCACTTAAGGATTACTTCTTTGAACAGCCACTCCAGAGTTTTCACTATTTCTCTGCTGTGGTCCTCGGTAGATTCGGACCTCACTCCTTTCTCCCTCTCCTTCCCCATTTTTCTCTCTTTTCTTCTCTATACTCCTCCTCTACCTTCGCACACAGATGCCTCATGCAAGCAGATAGTTACATCCCCAGCCCTGTTCTCTACACAGCTACTCCCCAAACACTGATCCTGGAATTTTATGAACGGTGGGACTGGCTGTGACCAATTTGTAAGAATTTGCTATAAATACAGATAGTAGACATTCGGGTTCCTGAGATCTTGGGTAGAATATATAAATCTTGGCATCTGTCTACATATGGAAGCTGCATTCAATATAAAACTACCAAATCCGTTTTCCTAAATCATGGTCCATAAAATATGAGGTGTTTTTCAAAAAAAAAAATGTTTAATTACCCATATCTTCTGGTAGAAACATTGTTTATTAATGTGGGATACTTTGTTCAAATTCCATTTCTTAAAAAATATGTATTTTTAATTAGTTTACACATTAGTGAGGTTTCATTAGGCTTCTTCAAATGTTCTTAGTTTTGTTAATCTGCCCATAGTCTTTCTTTCTAGAACTCCTGTGCCCATCTCTACTTGAACATTCAGATCCCAGTATTCTCCCCAAGTTACTTCAGGTCACAGATGTTCTATCCCCTATTACTATTACTATATGTTCCCCCTTGGGTTACACTATCAAAAGCCCCAAGTAGCTTCTTGATACACATTTCGTTTTGTGTAGGTTTTTCCCTGTCCCCTCTTTTCCCCCATCATCACTACACTTTCTGCCTGAACCCTTCTGTCCCTAGGGTCTTCCCTGTCTTCTTACAGTTCACATACACTCCATTATCTTCTCTCCATAAACACATTCTCCTGCCAGAGGCCAAGCTCTCGGATTCCACATGTGCTCCATGTTAAACACCATGAGGCAGCAGCTAACATCTCTTGCATTAGAGGGGATGTGACACTTTTTGAGTCTGGATGGCCTCATTCAGTTTATTTGTTTTCCAGTTCTATCCCTATACCCACAAAAACTAGGCATGAGTTATTAAATGGAAATCTCAGAGCCAGTCATAGCTTACCTCCCTATGAGGCATTGGTCAGAGCGGCATCAAAGACCCCAAAACCAACATAGACTTAATTTCTCATCATTACTAGATTATAAAAATAATCTAGTCTCGAAAGACACCGTATGCTTTTGTTTAGTCTCTCTTGAACTGACCAGGAAACTCTCCCTGCTGTCTGGCTTTTATAACGCCAGGAGAGAAAAGACATCCGCATCAGCAGCTGTCTTACCCAGTGTTGGGCCATGCATACGTATAATACTGACCTGCCGGCAAGATGTAGTCACTGGTGCCATAATGGCAAGACTGTTGACAGAGGTAACCAACTGCACACTTGATTAGATTTGAAGCCTGTTCCACAGGAGGGATTTATGTCTGGTGCTGTAAACATGCTAAAGACTCCATCGCTAGAGAAGCCATAGGCCCCAAGGTAGAACCTATTCATGTTGTTCTTTCCTAAATGGTCATGTTGCCTTATAGAGAGTTGTGTTTCTAGCTATAGATTTGTGCGTCTCCAAACTTTGGTCAGAGACGTTTCTTATTGCAGTGGATAGTGGTTCATGAAGAGAAGTTTTACTGTTCAAAGTGCTGAAGGTAAGTAACTTGGAGTACCTGGCCACAGATTGGTCATGTACACCAATTATGCCACTGCCACTCAAGGCTCAAGGAACGCCTCAGAAGATGGTGCAGAAAAAGGAAAGATCCAGATGACAGGGAGAGATGCTGTGCAACTCTGTCCTCTGGTGTAGTCAGAAAGTTTCTCCGGTCCCACCAAGCCCCCACAGTCCGATGGCCCACTTATAAAATAATCATTGAAAAGCTTATATTAATTATAACTCCCCGGCCATTAGCTCAGGCTTATTACTGACCAGCTCTTTCACTTCAATTAGCCCATAATTCTTATTTATGTTTAGCCACGTGGCTTGGGACCTTTCCTCAGTTCTGCCTTGTCATCCTGCTTCCTCTGTATCTGGCTGGCGACTCCTGACTCAGACTTGCTCTTTCTAGAACTCTCCTTGTCTGCTCGCCGCCCCCCTACTTCCCGCCTGGCTACTGGCCAATCAGCTTTTTATTTATCAACCAATCAGAGCAACACATATTCACAGCAGACAAAAAACAACATCCCACAGCGCTCTGGACATGGCATGACTGTTGCACACGTGGACTCATAGCCATGGTTATCGGTATAACCCTTTAGATGACAAAACCAAGAGTTAGATAGAGAAGAGACTCATAAGGTCCCGCCCTAACTGAGGAATTACTGGCAGTTGGTAGCTGCTTTCCTCTGGGAGTTTGGTGGCCACTTGTAGTTTGCCCCTGCCCCCATACGGGCAGCACTAATTTGACCCAGTGAGTTAAAAATGAATACATAAATAAAATTATATAATGAGGATATGAAGTTGGGGAAGAGATATGAGATCCTGGAGGGAATTGGGGGGAGGTAGGGGTGGGTATGATTAGGATACATTGTGTATGTGTATGAAAATCCCAAAGATTAAATAAAAACTGAAATGATAAAAAGGAGACAGAAAAAAAATAATAGTTTGGTGTTTCTCTAATGGCTAATGTAAATTCAAATTTTCAACTTGGTATGCAGAACCATCATAATTTGCTCCCAACAGGCATTACTGGCTTTTCTTTTCATGACTCCCATGCACTTGGGTAACACACACACACACACACACACACACACACACACACACACACATACACACATACACGCACACACACTCCAGTCAAATCCTGCCAAGGACATTTTACAGTCTTTCCAATCTCTACCACTTACCAGACAGTGTGTCTGCCACCCAGACCATCCTCCTGCTATCTGTACCAGCTCTTGATAAAACCTCCTCATCTCTTAAGAGTCAGCTCAGACTAGACATCAGAGTCTCTCAGCTGACCTTGATCCTTCCCCTTTATCCCCAAATGAAATATTCATACAGTCCCTCAGAAAGTGCATTCTAAGAAATAGTAAGTCCTGGTGGTCAGGAAGGCTCTTAGTAATGCAGTGTATTATAAAAGTGGGCCTTGCTGTTTAGTGGATTTATGCCCTTAGAACCTTGAGGAACTTGGTCCATGCCTTTCTTATGACCCTGACTTTGTAGAGCAGTTAATAGTATGCAAGTCCTCTGTCCTCTGGTAGGCAGTAAGTTCATCCATACATGCCCTGCGGCAACTGCCTGGGGGTTGTACACATGACTGGTGCTCATCAAAGTGTATTGGACTGAAGTGAATTCCTCCACAGGGATGAACACAAAGGAGATGCTCCACATTGATTGACATTAGGCACTTCAACAACTGCACATCATTCTCTGTAATGGAAAAACCTGCTTCATGGATACCGAGGCAGGGCAAAGCAAGCAAAATGTGGCTGGATTTCTAAGGATAAATTGTGTTTTCTTCAAAGTGCCCTCAATATTAGGGTCTGAAAGTAGAGTACTTTGAATTACCCTTCAGAGGAGGCTCCTGAAACAATGGCAAACCTGTGTGTGACTTATCAGTCACGCTGGTGAGCTGAGCTAACAGGATATGCGCAAGGTATACTGTGTCAGCTGAATTTTTGGAAATAAAGCGCAACAGTCTCCTTTCCTGAAACCCTCAGGTAGGCAGGCCCAAGAAGAAATAATAGTAATAAAAAAAAGCCTTGAAGGTATGTGACTAGCCTCTAAATTCTGCAATAAATGTGCTTTGTTGAACATTACTGTCAGCATGTCATGGCATCAGCTCATTTGATGTGGCAGAATTCTAGTACATCTTCCTAAAATGTCAAAATATGGGCTAGACTTCTTTTTTCCCCCCCTGTGGAGCAAACAGGAAATAGTAATAAATTTCTCTACTGTATGGGGGCTGCTGGACAGGTCTGTTTCTCAGCTCCCAGGCTGGTTGTCAAGCCGTTATAGCTCAAGGAGTTGGGTATCTGGTGATCTTCCTGTGTTTGCAAAAGGCAGAAAAGTAGGACTATGGGCACCAAGCAGGGAATACAGGGCAGGGAAACCCTGAGGGGCCTCTGTGGCTGTGAAGAAATGCCTACCTGTACCATGCATCTGAACCAGTCCTGTGGTAGACGTACTGTGGCTTGTTCAGTGAACACTGACAGACAAGGTCGATGCTGCTCAGTAGACACCAGCTGGCAAGCACATGCGGCATGAACACCCTTTCACTGGTGGAATGTTCAGGGGCTGTACCAGATGCTGAGCGATGCCCAATAAACCCAGAGCTTATCCATGGAGTATCCAAGTGATAGAGTTTGAAAAAAAAAAAAAAAAAAAAAGCCCTGAAGGGCCAGGTGTGGTCGTACATGCCTAAAATCTCAGCTCCTGGGCGGCTGAGGTCAACATGAGCTGCAGAGCAAAACTCTGTCTCAAAAACAAATGAAAGAGGAAATCAATGTATATTGCTAAGTTTATAATCTCTTTGGGGGGAAAAATCACATCTCACAAGCAATTATAAGCCTCTTATGGGCAAAGTATACAAGCCAAACACCATGAATTCATCACAAAGCCTAGGAACTTCTGGGCATGCTCAGTGCATGATTGCTAACTGGGAGTGGGAAACAGAGAAGAACATGTTGTAAGTGTACATGATATACACAGAAACCACGGGAGAAATACATCATCTTCCTCCCCTGGGGCCCAAAGCCTATTCCTCCTGTGTCCAGCTTCTCTGGGAAGGCATATTCCTGCACTTGGCCACTGAGAGCACACAGGCAGGGACTGCACCCACCGGATGATGGAACCTGCAGGTCAGCATCCCTTCTCCTCCCAGTGACCTCACTTTTCCTTCTGCTGGCCCATTTCCCCCTGGATGGTGAGCCTGACTTTGTGGTTGTATCCTGAGCCTGACTTAGTGGTTACTCCTCAAAAACTCCCTGAAAGGAATTTAAAGAGGAGAAAAAAAAAAAAAAAAAAAAAAAAAAGGAAGGTCACTTTATCCCTATTACCTTTTAGAATGACTGACAATGAAATGTTTTACTTTAATTTTTTCCAAATACTTAAACTCTTGGGCAAAAGGTTAGAGAACAAATGGACTGGAGAGAGGGATAGAGTAATGGGGTACAAGGAGAACATGCTAAACTTTATATGTTATAAACTGTCATCAAAATGGGCTTATGTAACTATGTCCAATGAATAAAGTAAGTAAAATAGATGATCAGTTAAAGAGAAATTTAATGGAAGGATCAGAATGATTCCCTGAGGGTCGGCATGTTTACCAATATTCAGGCACATAGATTTCTGAGAATGGCTGTCTCTATCAGCCCCAAGTATGCTCTCTCCCTCCAGCACTGTCAGCAAAAATGCAAGCCCAGCATTCAATCCTAAAGAGTACTGCTTGACACTGGTCCCAGGCCAAGTCCTCAAAGCACGCTACAGTTGCAAACCCATATGTCAAGTCATCTACTAACAAGATGACACACACGAATTCATCACTCTGAGGTCTGTCAGCACTTAAGGGACTGCACAGTTCAAAGTAAATAGCAAGCCTTGTAGCTGGAGTTTTCCTGTGTTTTGCCTGGTGCTGCAGCTTCTCAGACCCAAGGAAAACACAATTACAAACTGTACGGCCATTAGCGCAGGCTTATTACTGACTAGCTCTTACGCTTAAACTACCCCCTAATTCTTATCTATGTTTAGCTATGTGACTTGGTACCTTTTCTCAGTTCTGCCTTGCCATCTTGCTTCCTCTGTGTCTGGCTGGCGACTCCTGACTCAGCCCTTCCTCTTCCCAGAATTCTCCTCTTCTGCTTACCCCACCTATACTTCCTGCCTGGCTACTGGCCAATCAACGTTTTATTAAACCCATGTACAAGAGCATTATCCCATGGCAAAGCCTTATTTTAAGCCCAGCAGCACATTTAACATACAACCTGGACTCAAGGAGCTCCTGAGAGTTCTATGGATTACTGTACATGAAAACACCCTGAAATGCCGCCCTCTAACCATAGAGCAGGATCGTCTCCACAGAAGAAGAAGCACTGAGTTACGTTCACGCGCTTACTCAGCAAACACATGTTGACAATTGAACCGAAGTTCTTTTGGGAGTTCCTAGTCTCATTAATATAAGAATTCAGAAATGGACTCAAAGGGAACCTTGGGGCCAATTTTACTAGAGTTTAAGGGAAAACGTAATACCGGCTAAGTGAAAATCCCCAAAAGCCCCCGGAAAAAGAGAAGAAAATACCATAGCACTGTGTTGAATGTCAGTGGGGTGGTAGGTCCATTCATTGCTTGACACAACAGTGTGTGTGGAGTATTTGCTAATGAGCATTCAGGAGTGACATCTGACTGACTGACAGGCAGCCATGGGTGGAATGTTACTTGAATAACAAAGGCGATCCCTCACAGCATCTCACTGTTAGTTTTCAAGGTTTGCCATAACAGAGTGCCAAAAACTAAATGCCTTAAACAACGGAAATCTCTTATCTCACAGTGCTAGAAGCTAAGCGAAGTCTGAGTTCAAGGTGTCAACGTGGTCAGCTTCTTGTGAGGGCCCTGAGGAAGATCTGTTCTGTGTTTCTCTTTTAGTTCGCAATGTCTTCCTGGGAGTATTTGACATTCGCTGGCTTATAAAAACATCAGCCAGTCTCTCCCTTTGTTTAAGGACAAGGGTCACACAGGATGAGAAGTTGACAGTATTCCAGGATGACCTCCTCTTCCCTAATTACTTCTGAGACGCTGCTTTCCTTAAAAGGTCACATTTCCAGATGCAGGCGACTAGGACTTTCTAAGCTTGGGGGTAACCAGTTAAACCCTTAATTTTGTGTCACTCTGGGTGCGTTTTCACGTCTAAGACCCTGGCTTTCTCTCCCTTGGGTTTGGTTTTCCTATCAGTTGTAGTGGGTAGCCATGCCAGCCTTGGCCTGGAAGTTCCAACCCCCATTGAGGCTTCGGTAATGGTGACGCCCACAAGGCAGGGCGGGGGAAGGAAGCGGAAGACCCAGGATCGAGAAGGTCTCTCTTGGTTCCTGGACCCTGGATGCTGGAGGTAGGCCGAGCAGAGTTCTCCAGAGAACACTGCCAGACTGCGCCATACCTTTCCCAGACCCTGCAACCTATCCCTTCATTTGTAAGTTATCCCACAAAATAAAACTCCCTTTTAACTACGTGGAGTGGCCTTAATAATTTCACCAATAATCAGTATTTACTAGGCACCCAGAAGTTGCCTACCACAGCCTTGTGTGTTCTTGTCACTGTGGATATCACTTTCCAGTTTATGCCTCGAGCCCTGCAAAGCAAGGAGATACGGTTACCTTAAGATCAGCCTGGATATGTAACAAGGAACAATTTGTTTGAAGGACCCTTTGACGATCCACTCATCATTTCTCCCTCCTCCAACTCCCCGCTTGCCCACCTACAGCGGAGGGTGCGTGGGCCATGTGTTGCAGTGCTCTGCACAGACCCCACGGGTCAAGGTTAAGGAGGCTGATGTTTATTCTGCAGCCACCTCCACACCTGTCCCCTGTCCTGTTTCTCTTTTCAACATATGGTTGGAACTCTTTAATGTCGCATGTGGATGTTTGCTCTTCTATTTAATTATTTAGAGGCTTAATAGCAAACCACTGAGCATCAAGTGCACTCCAGGGAGACATTGCTTTGAATTCTCTCCCTCCCCCTCCCCCCCCCATGCCTGCTTTTGTGTAAGAATTCATTTCAGCCACAGCAAACTGAAGAGCCATGTTAAAGGGGGTGAAAAGAAAACAGCCTACAGGCATTCAGGAGAGGATATCTGTAGGTGAAATCAAACCCTCCAAACACCCGATACCATCTCTGATATCAGCAGTAGGCAGGATAGATAAGCGAGAATGCCAAAATGAGAAACTTTAATTCCATTTTATATCTAAAAACATAAGGCCAGAAGCTTACATAGGAAAAAAAAAAAAGTCCTTTTTTTTTTTTTTTTTTCCCCAATAAATTGCCTTAGGAATTGGTCCTGTGTGTTCAAGGGCAAGGAAAAAGAAACTTATTATTCTGATCCCAGAGGCAGAAAAAGGCTGTTTTTCAAAATACCACTTTTAAATTTTTAAACAGTGTGTAACTTAATATTTTAGGGTCTCCTTTCTTATTCTTATTATCCTGAGAAGCTGGCCCCCATCGCCTCACTGTCACGTCACAACCAGCACAAGGAGGCATCAACTAACATATTAATTACTCAAGGTTTCTTTTTATTATTTACTTATTTTAATCATGAACTGCAGTAGACTGTATGCCAGGCACCAGTATCCACCCAGAAACAGCACCACTGATTTCTTCCTTCATAGCTATTTATATACACCCTTGGGAACAGAGTTTTAAAAAAATAATAACGAAAGCTCAGGTGCTTTGGTGTGGGGAATGTGGGGAAGACCAGGACAAAGCTCCTACCAGATCCGCAGAAAGCAGGCAATGTGAAGAAGCCCAGCTGAGGGCAGGAAGCAAGGGCAAATAACAGACACAGAGATGGGGGAGAATCTGTCAAGTAAGAATTGGGCTGGGCGGTGGTGGCACACTCCTTTAATCCCAGCACTCAAGAGGCAGAGTCAGGTGGATCTCTGTGAGTTCAAGACCAGCCTGGTCTACAGAATGAGATCCAGGACAGGCAAAAGAATTGGAATGGAGCAAGCCTTTTACAAACTGCTCCAGAAAATGGGCCTGCTTGAATTCTCACCAAATAATAAATATGTTTTAGATCTGACACTTTTTGATTGCAGCAGTTAACACAGCTAAGACCCCAAAACTGTTTTTGAGGGCCATGGGCTCCCTGAAACAGAACACCTGAAAATAGTTGATTCCAATTTTTGGACTAAGCAAAGGTCCTCAAACAGGGAAGTGCCCGGGGAGAACCACGCCTTTTTGCTGACTTTGAGCTAAGGTTTCGCATCTCTTGAAATTCCAGCTTTGTGTTGTTCTGATACCTCTTCTGTTCCATCTTCATAAGTGCTTAAAATGGTGACACTTTATTTGAAAATCAAAGTGTGATATAGTAGAAAAATAGCTCTTGACCTATGAGTGTTCATGCTGTGTCCCACAGGCCACATGTGGCCAAGAACAGCTATGAATTCTGCCTGGTACAAAATTGTAGACTTACTTAAAACATGAGTTGTTGGGGTTGTTATTGTTGTTGTTGTTTTGTTTTTGACAATATTTTTGGAACTAGGTTGTACAAACTTTGCAGATTTATGTCACAGCGTCAAAAGGTTGGACATACTTCACTCCTATGCAGTCACAAATTTTCTTTCTAAATTAATTTCTTTCAGTTAACTTTCTGGTTTGTGAATTATGAAGTCAGATTTCTTGAAAGACAGTAAGAAAATAAAAGCTTTTTCCTTAATAGCCAATGGCATCCCTTCAGGTCTTAATTAATGTGGAAATAACCTATTTTAGAATCCTGAGCACCAAGACAAACGTCATCATCCAACTATATAATGTACCCATTTTTCTGTCAAATGAAATACAAGAACATTTTTTTTTTTTTGCTCATTACTAGATCCTAGGAGCTCTTCTAAGGATATGTAGCTATAAACAACTCAGACCAAAAAGCAGCTTATATTTTACTAGAAGAAATGAAAGGTAAATCCAATAAATTGTGTCCTATCCTAAAAAGGGTCAAGGACTCAGAGGGAATTAAGGCGTGAGCAGAAATGAAGAGTTCCAGGCAGGGTTCGGAGTTTCAAACAGGATGAAGGACCCCCACCCAGAGCAGGGTGGGAAGGAGAGTGGATGTTGAGGAAGAGGAGGAGGAGAGGGGTTGATGTTACTTGCAGGAGGATTATTCCAAGCAAAGACATTTCACAGAAAGGCCTGGGGCTAACTAGGAAGATCCAAAGAGCAGGGAGAGTTTGAAGGAGACAGACACACACACTGACATTATCCTGCCTGCCACGAAGCCACTATAGCATGGGGAAGCAAACAGTCAAGGCTAGGAGACTATTGCCAAAGGTCAGGCAAGAGGTGACAGTGTCCTGGCCAGTGTAAGGGCAGCTGAAGTTGCTCCCAGAAGTGGGGTTTAGGCCAACATTGAGAGGAGGACCCTGTGGATTCCATCCATGGCCTGACTGCAGAGTGTAAGAGAAAAACAGAAGTCAGGGTAACCCCTTGTCTTACTTAGGGTTTCTATTGCCATGAAGGGAGACCATGACCACAGCAACTCTTTCTAAAGGAAAGCATTTAATTGAGGTGGCTTACAGTTCAGAGGTTCAGTCCATTATCATCATGGCAAGGAACATGGTGGCTGGGAGTATGGGGGCACGTAGGCCGACATGGTGCTGGCTCCATGTCGATCAGAAGGCAGCAGGAAGTGGGTACCTGGAGACCTCAAAGCCCGCCTCCACAGTGACACACTTCCTCCAACAAGGCCACATCTACCCCAACAAGGCCACATCTCCTAATAGTACCACTCCCGGTGAGATTATGGGGGCCAACTACATTCAAACTATCACACCTCTGCTTTGCTGTGGACACTTCTCGCTATAGAGAAAGCACAATCATCTTCCTAAACCTGTTGATTTCCCTCATCACTTTCTGTACATGTACACTCTCAGTTTGCTAAAGGATCTAATCCGTACTAGATTTTTATGTGACCCTGAAATACAGAGGTACCACAGGCCGCATCTTGTCAATTGACCTCAATTTTACCATTTTCTGATCCCACTAATGCCTCTCTCACCTTGGAAAAGAAATCTAAATGGCTCACAGTTATTTACAGTCTTGTCCCATTTCTCCCCCGGGTAATTCACTCCACGCTCATTATTCCCTTTATCCCTCCTACTCTTTTCCTGTGTAACAGCTCCGCCTGCATTTGCCATGTGACGTTCACCTTCTGAGATGCTAGAACACTGTCCTTTTTCAGCCTATTAGGTTTATTTTATCAAAGTCTCTCCACCGGCGGAGAAGAAGCATCGATATGATCTTCATCACCAGGAGGCAGCCCACACCCGTGCAGAGTTGACGTGCCCTGGGATGTAGCGCAGGACAACCCCCCCCCCCCCAAATAAGCATAGCACATAAGAGAAGTCAGGCCACAGGTCTCCTCACAGGAGCGAGTTGCCTGGTGAAGCATTGTGCTGCCATCCCCTAAGAGACTAGAGCATCAAGAAGATTATTACAGAAAGTATCTTACAGTTGAAAAGGCAGGCTAAATTAAAACATGTGGTTTCTCTGTGGTAAATTATATGTCTGGCTCCACAGGGCCTTCATATAAAAATTTATTGGCATCTTCTATACTAAAACTTCCTGTATCTATATCCTAAAACTCTTTAGCCTATTTTGGTTTTATTTGCTTCATGTATTTCTGATACAGACATGGGCAAAGTCTACCAGCTTATCATTATTCTTTTATTTCCAAAAGGCTTTGCTTTTCAAGTTTCATTACTATTTCATATAAGCACAAAAGCTCAGAGTCATGGCTGCCTCATGAATCCCGATCTCTTCTCATTAAAAGTAGAACTTGGCTCATTTCATACTCCCTGCTTGGAGTCTATCTCTCGTGACGTTAATATTCTTTCTGCATTTGCTCTGTCTCCTATTCTGTACTTTCTCTGGCAGTCTGAGTCTTACATTTTAAGCCCCACCCACTGGGGATCATTTTTTTCATCATTGGTATATAGCCACACTATAAAATCATGGCTCTTATTATAACATCTTCTTACATGTGTATTATACATTTTGTTCACCCATCATTCTCTCCTCTTATCCTCTCCCCTTCTCTCCCTGGTTCCCTTTCTTGTGCTAAATAGTCTCATTTCTCTTTAAATTGTGTGTTTGTGTGTGCACACGCATGTGATATATTTGAATTATATAAAATATGTATATATTTCTCATTACACACATACAATGATAATATACATTCTCCATGTATTAGTTTCCTGCCTCTGCTGTAACAAAGCACTCTGGGCAAAGGCATCTTAGGAAAGGATTGGGTTTACCTCAGCTGACAGGTAAGGGAAGTCAGGGTAGAAACCCAAGCAGAATCTGTAGTAGAATACAGCTTGCTGGCTCATGGCTCATCCATGCTTAGCTAGAGTTTTTGCATAGCAGAAGACCACCTACTTAGGGATAGCACTGCCCACAGTGGTCTGGGTCTTCCTATATCAAAGAACAATCAAGACACTCGCCCACAGACTCCCCCACTGGCCGATCTACTCTGGGTAACCCCTCATTGTAGGTCCCTTCTCAGGTAACACTAGGCTGTGTCAAGTTGATAGTCAAAGTTAAGTAGAATGTTGATTGGTTCATTAGTGAGTGAGTGAGTGAGTGTGTGTGTGTGTGTGTGTGTGTGTATGTGTACATGAGTGTGGATGTATGTAGATATAAAAATATTTAAAAATCACATTCAAGAACAAAATCACGCCAGTTACAGCAAACAGAACTGGAGATGGGCCTCTAGAGCTGTGCCTCTCAACCTCTGCAGCTCTGCAGGTCACAACCCTGTGGGGAGGTCAAATGACCCTTTCACAGGGGTCACCTAAGACCATGGAAAAACACAGAGATTTACATTATGATTCACAACAGTAACAAAATTACAGTCATGAAGTAGCAATGAAACAATGTTATGGTTGGGGTCCCCACACATGAGGAACTGTATAAAGGGTCACAACGTTGGGAAGGTTGAGAACCACTGCTCCAAAGTGACATAAGCCAGATTTAGAGACACATTCTGGGTTCTCTCTCATACAGGGTGTCCTAATACCTTCGTCTCATCCGATTCTTGCCATTTTAAAGTGACCTTTGTGGTCTCCTTCAGCTGATCGAATTTTCTGTTTGTTTGTTTTTTTTTTTTTTTCAGAAATTTCACAGACAAGTTTCTAAATGTATACCATTTAATTTGTATTACTCAGGGATTTGTCCATCGATGCTTCATTCATTTAAAGTAATTTATAATAGCTAAAATTTTTATCTTTTTCCCTGCTCTCTCCCCTATTTGGTGTCATTGGGAAGATACTGGAAATGTCTAGGAAGGCTTTTCTCCTATATCTCACCAGCCAGCTAATGTTTTCCCTCTGTGGTGAAAGACTGGCCTCTCACTCACAGAGAAACCCCAACTTGGGTGAACGGTGAGCAGGGGAACTTATCCTCAAAGTCTAGAAGGTCTTGTCTGCTATCTATCCCAATTCCTTCCCCAGAATCAACATCCAGGATGGAGTTTTCCATAAGTCACTTGCCCCGTTGGTTTTAAGCACCATTCCTAGTCTGTAGACTTCAGCAAACGCCAACTCAGAGGATCTTTAATAATCATCAAGGGGCTAAATTTCAACTTCTTTCTACTTTTTGGGTTTTAAGTCTCTGGTTTGGGGCTTCTTCCTCTATTTACTGGGAAATCTGCACTTGAATGACACCCACCTTCACATACATAGCCCACAGAATTCCTTTATCTATCTAAGATCCTCTTCTCCGTGTGTCTTCCAAAGCGGTCTCCATGTTCTTTTGATGGTGTCCTCTAGTAGAGCCAGCAGAAACAAGCCAGTGAGATTTTGTCTGTCTGTCTGTTTGTTTGTTTGTTTTATCACCTCCCAGTGGTATGCAGTGGTCCTGCCCTTCTTGAATTTCACATTTTACTATGTGCTTATTTTCACTTTTATATTTCTCTATTATTTCAGTGGGATCAGGGAAGGATAAAAAAATGAATTTTCTTAGTCAGGTGTCTTGTGCTTCAAAAGACTTGAATTATGCCTGTTTGAACATTTACCTCTGTTCCCATCTGATTATAAAGCCCTCAATGCTATGATGTTTGTTTGCCTTTATTTTTATACACATGGCCCTGACACTGAGAAGATGCAAAACAGAGGTTTGCACGATGAATAATTGATGAAATTGGGCAGCTTGGCTATAAACAAATACTTTACAACATTAACTGTGCATTAGTGAGTAAGGGCAAACAATCTTCTCTTGGACTTTACAGAGAGTGACAGGGGATTGAACCTTTACCCCTGCCCCTTCATGGCTCCTACAGAGAGAAGAGCTTCACAAAGAGCATTACATTTTATGGACTTTGGAAAGCTGCAAAGAAAAAAAAATTAAAGAAGAATTGATTCTCTTTTGGTCACATAGACTTTAAAAAACTCTTAGCAGAATACATTCGGTGCTCAAAGTTATGTGTTTCAAGGACATTTTCATTCAAGTATATGGAGTATTTTGACCATACTCAATTCTCATAACCTCTCTTCTGTCTCCTCTCCCTCTCACTAGTCCCCCTTCTGCTTCCTTGTTTACACACACACACACACACACACACACACACACACACACACTCTAGGTTCTACATATGAAAGAAAATCTATGATGTTTGTATTTCTGAGTCAAACTTATTAGACCCATGCATATTTCTTCAAATGATATAATTTTGTTCTTTTTTTAAGGTTTATGGGTCCGGCATTTCGCCTGCACATATACCACTTTCATGTCTGGTGACTACAGAGACCAAAATCAGGGACTGGATGTTTGAAACTGGAGTTACTGATGGTTGTGAGCTGCTATGTGGGTGCTGGGAATTGAACCAGATCCTCTGAAGAACAGCCAGTGCTCTTAACCACTGAGTCATATCTCCATTCCCAAAGGTTTTTTGTTGTTGTTGTTGTTGTTGTTGTTGTTGTTGTTGTTGTTTTATGGCTGAATCAATCTCTCACACACACACACATATATATATGAATTTTCTTTACTTATCCACTAGTAGGCATTGAGGTTGACTCCATACCTGGCTATTGTGAATGGTTCCACAGTAAACATCGATAGCCAAGTATTTCTGCAGCAAATTAACTTAGATTCTTTGGGGTGTATTCCAAAGAGTGGAACGCCTAGGTCATGTGGTTGTTCTGTTTTTAGTTACTTGAGAAATGTCCATGCTGACTTACATTACTACCAACAGTGTCTTTCTTTTCCATGCATCAATGCTATGATTCATTGTCTATTTTATTCTGAGATGCCTGAGCACTGCATTTACAGAATTTCCACCCTTCCTCCCCCAGCCTCCCTGCAATTCTTCCCCGGTTCCCCCTGCTTCCTCTCAAAAGTCATGACTTCTTCTTTAATTATTGCTACACACATACACATTTATATACATTGTGTATATAATTACAACCTACTGCTTCTGTTTAGTGTTGCCTGTATGTATTTACGGCTGCCCACTTGGGAGTGGATAACCTATAAGGGACTTAACCCTGGAGAAGATTCTCCTTCTCTTGGTAGCCATTAACTGCCTCTAGCTCTTCATCTAGGGGTGGGGTCTTGTGATAGTCCCCTATCCATGTTAGGCTGGCTTCTGGTGTTATCATCATCAAGGTTCTGTTTAGACAACCATTTATTGTAATGTCAAGGGTAATTTCCCTGTCATAGGCAGAAGGCACAATCTCACGGCAGACATCCTGGTCCTCTGGCATCTGTAATCTTTCTCCCCCCCTGCTCTACAATCTCCCCAGAACCTTGGGTGTGGGAGTCCCGCTGTAGATGCATCAGCTGGTGTAGGACAACCGCCGTCAGTGGTTCTTGGCATTTTGACCATTTGCGGATTTCTCTATTGGCCTCCAACTGCTAGAAAAAGAAACTTTTTTGATGAGGGGTGGTAGCTACACTTATCTGTGGGTGTAAGGATAAGTGTTTAGAAATACCTAGTTAGAAATCACACTGGTTTGGGAGAGTGACAGTGGTAGGTTCTCCCCTGGGCTCTGAGAGCTTACCAGCTATGGTGATTGACTAGGTTTACAGTACCTGGAGTGAATTTCATCCCATGGAGTGGGCCCCAAGTCCAATTAGGCAGACATTGGTTGCCCCCAAGGTATAATTGCCATTATTGCACCCTTGGGGAATCTTCCCAGGCTTTGTGGTGATTCATAATCTTTACAGCTAGTAGGAGCATTGATCACTGCTCTCCCTGGGCAGTGCGGTGTTGTTTTCTTAATGACAGCCATTTTGTCTCTATGGGACAATGTATTATCAGTGTATTTGTGATTTGCATTTCCCTGACAGCCAAAGATGTCGAACATTTTCTTCATTTATTTGTCAGCCATTCTGGCATCATGTTTTGACAACTCTTTATTTCCCAATATTTGTTCACTGGATTATCTTTTTTTTTAATTATTGGGTTTTTATACATCCTAGATAGTAATTAACTGTCAGAATAATTCTTTTTTTCAAGATTTATTTGTGTGTTGTGTGCACACTTTCATTCAGAGCTCAGGAGAAGAGATACCATTTCTTGGAGCTGGAGTGACGACAGGCAGTTGTGAGTTGCCTCACATGGCTGGTGAGAACAGAACTGAGATCCTCTGGGGAAGAAGCAAGTGCCCTGAAACACCACACATCTCCACAGCCCCAGAACAGTTGATTCTTGACTGCTGTGATTCATGTAAATTCATAAGCAACTCCAGCCTTGTCTTACGGTGTCCACACTAGGTCATTTCTCCTCTTCTCTGCACCCCGTGCTTAGTTTCATTTATCTGGTTTCCTCCCCCTCAGAAACCTGACTTGGGGTCCCTTAGTCACAAACATCTTTTCTCTGTTCAGTCCTCGGCATCCTTACTCTGGTTCCTAACCCGTCTTACAACCACACTCATCCCAGCCAAGCCAAAGAGAGGCATGAAATTCTGCACATATTTTTGCCTAAATTTTCTTTGTTTCCTGTGCAACCCAGATACAATATGATAGCTTTTCCCCTCCTCATTTCAGGGGTAACAGTAAGTCTATAGTATCCTAATGTGTTTTTCAGAGCCTCCATGAAATATAAGCAGTGTCCAATATGCAAGATCCATGGCAACCGAGAGCAAAGAAGGGCGAGTAAGCAAGAGTCAAAGCACTGGGGTTTCTCTAGCTTCTAGTCACTTGACTCACACCATCCCCAATTAAAGAGTAAAGGACTGTGTGTGCTGCCACACCAAAATAACTGAGTCTGATTTTTAAAATCACGTACGACCACAGCACAACAACCATTGTATCACCACCACCAGGCAAAGAATGCATGACTGAATATATTTACACATAGCATTGTCCATCACTTGAGGAGCTAGTGCAGCCAACTGTTTCTTTATCTAAGGGGGTGGGGGGTGTGCTTCTTTGGGTTTAATGAGCTGGAACATGTATGCTGTGAATTTTCTACTCATGGCAGAAGTTCCGCACTGGAGTATTACATTTGTAATTCAGCACAGAATCCTCATCTACTCCTCACAGTTGTGAAAATGGGCCAGTTTTTATGGGGACAAGGAGAATGTGTGGAATTAACTGCAGGGAGGTAAAACAGGTGGAGGGAATGAGCACCGGAGAGGAATTCACTCAAGGGCATGTTTTATCATAACACACACTTTCCTGGCTTTGTGGTGGCCCACAACTGAAGGTGTTTTTTTGTTTTGTTTTGTTTTGTTTTTCAGCTCTAAGAAAAAGCAATTCTGGAGAAGCAGACTCTGGCAGAACTGGCCAGGCTTTCAGGAAAACTTCTCATCACGCTCCAGGACCATTGTGAGACGAGATTTGCAGCCACTTTTGCAGTGCAATACAGCCTCTTAGCTCCGCTAAGGACACGTCACCACATTCATTTTAAGCCCACTGAATCTGCCTATATGGGATCCTCCCTTCTTTCCATAGCCTCTCACTCACTGTACAGAATTCTGAGGTCTAAAGAATGAGGCCAGAAGATGGGAAGGTTCTGTGTCTCAAATGTCAGATGCCAGAGCTGGCAAGATGTCTGGATTTGTAAAATGCTTACCACACAAGTGTGAGGATCTGGGTTTGGATCCTCGGGATCCATGTTTTAAAAAGCCAGGCATCAGGAATCCCAGCACTGTGGATGTTTGGATCTACTTTGTTAACCAGAGAGTGGAACAGAATCTGAGAGATCTGGGCCCAGAAAAGGGTTGGAGAAGACACCTAATGTTGACTTTTGGCCTTCACTGGCATGCATACACATGCACAGGCACACACACATGAACATGTACACATATACAGCACACACAGACATTTCCACACATATAACACACAGAGACACATATACAATACATACACGGACACATACACACATGTACACACACAGAAACATGTACACACATATAACACACATAGAAACACAGACAACACATATAGAGACATGTATATACATACATACAACACACACACAATCATCTGCTGACAGAGAACACTTGTACTGAGTTGCTATGTATACAAGAAATACATTTCTAACATGTCAAGTCAGTGAATTTGAGCCTAACTGATGTTACAGCACCTTATAAATTCTTGACTTGCTGAGCGGCAGTGGCTCATGCCTTTGATCCCAGCACTCAGGAGGCAGAGGCAGGCAGATCTCTGTGAGTTCGAGGCCAGCCTGGTCTACAGAGTGAGTTCCAGGACAGGGACCAAAACTACACAGAGAAACTCTGTTTCGGGGGAAAAAAAAAAAGTTCTTGGCTGGCCTTTCAAAATGAGTAATGGTCACTATGAAGAAATAGTCTCAACTAATCTTAATATTCATGGTGCTAAGGACAGAGCTTTCTAAGTGCGGATGACAAGTAATATACCTAGATGGGAAAATGTCTATAATGTGTCGCTGATGAGCTTAACCGTTCTGAGTCTTCTGTCTCACAGGGAAGAGAGAATCACTGCCCTTCCCTAATGGTGCCCATGCTGCACATCTGCCTGGGCTACATCTCTACTGTCTCCATAGGCTCCTTACTCGCCATCTTCAATTATCATGATCCATCCTGTATTTGCTTTCCCCCAACCCCTCTCCATAAAAATGACCTTCGCTGGTCCTGTCACGTCTTCTCGGCTTCTTGAACTCTCAGTCGACATCAGACCCTGGGTAATTCTTGTTGAGTTAATGAATGAACTGTGGTATCTATGACCAGCAGAGATTCCCAAAACTTGTTAGTCTCCTTCTCCAACTAACAAATGTCGATGTGGCTAAAACAAATGTGAGACGTTAGTCAATGCTGTCAAGGAACCTGTGCTCTTGGAGGAGAAATATAGGATACAATGAAGCCCTACTCATGGCAAATGGTGCATGCTAAATACAGTCCCGGCAGCAGAACCCGTGTCTTTAGAAGACATCAGAGCCAAAGAGGACTCAGGAGAAGTTAACTGGCAAAGTATCTTGATTTTAACCTGAAAGAGTAAGTAGACCCTGATAGCCTAGTACCGTGTTCACCAAGTACTCACATCGAGGGGGGGTGAGGAGCACATGGCGTCCACTGAAGTGGTAGAAGAAATGATCAGAACTTTCATTTCTAAGTTTTAAAGAATCATTATTTACCATTTTATTATTTGAATACTATTTCTATATATAGTTCATAAGATAAATGTGAGTGTATGACAGACGCAAGCCCCCATCAAAAGCTTTGCAGCTTACTTATAGAGGGAGAGCATATTAATGAAGAGATAGGAGCACAGCGTGAGTGTGGGAGTGGACAAAGGGCACAATTTATACCCCAGATGGGCTGGCACTACGGGGCGTATAGGAGCAACAGATACAGAAGTGTCAGGCTAGAGGATGACAGAGAAATTACGAAATGCGCTTGAAAGTATTTCGATCTGATGACTAGTCCTCAAGAACGTGTCCCCAGAGGTCCTCTGCTGTGTCTCCCACAACTGTTGATCTAACAGACGTCTCTCATCTTCACATCCCACTGTCACTTGCTCCACACATAGTGACCATTTTATTTTTCCTAACACTTTGACTGGTCATTCCACTGCCTACCTACGCCTCCAAATGGCACCAGATCACACTTAGATGTAGGTAGAGTTTTCCTGCCTGGCCAACAGTCAAGACAAATCTCCATTACCCACCAGTCCCACAGTCCCTCAGACCCAACCAAGTAAGCACACAGAGACTTATATTGTTTACAAACTGTATGGCAGTGGCAGGCTTCTTGCTATCTAGTTCTTATATCTTAAATTAACCCATTTCTGTTAGTCTATAAGTTGCCACTTGGTTTGTGGCTTACCTGTACCTTACATCTTCCTTCTCATGGCAGTGGCTGGCAGTGTCTCCCTGCCCCAGCCTTCCACCTCCCAGAATTCTCTTCTCTCTTATCCCGCCTATACTTCCTGCCTGGCCACTGGCCAAACAGCATTTTATTTATACAGAGTGATATCCACAGCATTTCCCCTTTTCTTTTTCTTTTTATAAAAGGAAGGTTTTAACTTTTATATAGTAAAATTACATATAACAAAATAATTATCAAGCAAGAATTACACTTACAATATTAAAGAAGATATCCTATCTATCTTATATTTGTGAGTCTAAGGTTTTATATCTAACTTATCTTTTATCATAGCTGAGAAAATTATAACTATCTAGTCTTTAACCACATCAAAGACCTCAGAAGGGTATAATATTACCTGAGAAGCAGAAGAAGGTCACAAGCAACTTTTGGGAATCTTGTAGGGTAGACAGAGACAGCTGGCATCCTGGACAGTCACCTAATGTTCCTTTTTAAGTTGGGGCATTTGTCTTCAGCCCACGGGGCTAGAGTCTCTCGGTCACTTCTCTCAGTGTCCTGTAGAATGTCTGGCAGTTTCCTCTGAGAAGCAGGAACCTGAAGGACCACCTCCAAGTTTCTCTCTTGCCTGATCCCTGCCTATCTGGACGGTGTCATTGTGTCTCCCTCTGGCCTTGCTCCCTGCACTTAAAACCCTTTGTTGTCTCTCGCTTACATGTAGACACCCTCTTTTCCCCCTTTTTCCTTACATGGTCCTATTGCACTGGCTGTGCACCCTACTTGACGTGTCCTTCCATACATGCATGGTCAGCTTTGTCATCCAGGCTGCAGATGTGCCAGATTCGTTCGTATAAATGCAGTATTAAATGTTATCCCCACACACACACCACCAACAGCACAAGAAGATAGGCACAGTGAGAAGGTGTCAACAAAATCCAGAATACATATAGAGGCATATGCAGATAGATACTTTTACAATGTATGTGTGCTCGTGTGTGTGTGTGTATGTGTGTGTGTGTGTGTGTGTGTGTGTGTGTGTAGGCCACAGGCTGATGTTGAGTGTCTTCCTGGGTACCTCTCTATTTTATTTTATTTTTATTATTTATTTGTTTAATGTGCATTGGTATTTTCCCTGTATGTATGTCTGTGTAAGGGTACCAGATCCCCTGGAACTGGAGTTACAGACCGTTGGGAGCTGCCATGTGGGTGCTAGGAATTGAACCTGGGTCCTCTGGAAGAGCAGCAAGTGCTCTTAGCCACTGAACTATCTCTCCAGCCCCCTTTACAAAGTATTTTAAGATGAGTCTGTTTGATCCTCATCCCGTTTTGTCAGGTGGGAGATTTATCCAGAAAGATATGGGACTTTGACAGGTTTTAAGTAATTTCACTAAAGTCACACACAGACTTTAAAAGCTGGGTCAAGTATTTCTATTATCAGTTGGCTTCAAACTGTTGTGTCCATTTGACTCCACATCCCAGGGAGGCTAAGAAAGTGAAGTGACCACGTAGCATCTCTCAGAAAATCAGCAAACAAAAATGCATTGGCTGAGAGGTCATCAGTACCTTCTGATAAGTTAGTGAATCGGCCAAAACATCTGCTGGATGAAAACATCCTTTAAACCCCTACTGTGTGTGAATCACCATGCCAGACTATAAGTAACTTAAAGAGTACTTCTCATTTATAAGGGAGAATTTGCAAAGCACAACAGCAGAAGTGAAAGTCAATGAAAGCAAGACACAAATGTTCCCAAGGTAGAGAAGGACACACGCAGGTCAGTTCTCAAAGAATCTGGCTGTGGAAGGAGGAGATGGTATCTCAGCTACAGGAAGCAGCAGCAGGTCATAGGAAGGTTGAGTTCAAAACTTAACAAGCCTTTAGGTAGATAATATCTCAGCTTATATCAACAAATCTGCATTTTCTCCTTGAACTCTAGGTACCAACATCTCTGTGGTGTAATCAAAACGACTTTCCCTCAAGTCCTCATGTAGGGATATGTGTCAATAACAAAAGCTCTTCATCCAGAAACACACAGCGATGACTCAAAGAAAATGTCTTTCCCATGAAAAACCATCTTTCCTTGCAGCAAGTTTGCAGAGGGACACATTGATCCAGAGTCTCCCAGACTGATGCCTAGGAGGAAAATGCCAGGGCTTTGGAAAGCTTTGTGAATAACTTCCCAGGGGTCAAGGTTTTTGGTAGATGTTTACTTGTATCTCTAACATAAGTTGGGGGAGCAACTTCTAAAAGTCAACTGGTTTGCTTTGAATGGAGACAGATCCTTGGAACTTAACCCAGAGTATTTTACTATTGATTTGAATGCATTTCATAATGAGTCTTTTGTTCATGTTGTCTGAAGTTAGTGACGCCATCCTAATTGCTGAAGTCTGCCTTTGAGGCATGGAATAGTTGGCCTTTCTCCTTGCTTTTAAAAATTACCTGTCAGGGCACAATTGGACAGAGGAAAGATTTATTTTGCTCATTATTATAGAGGAATCAGTCTCTGGTCTGCTGTGGGATGTCTTTCTGTACACTGTGAATATGTGGTGCTATGACTGGTTAATACAGAAGCTGCTCTGGCCTATGGTGAGTCAGGTTATAGCCAGGCAGGGAATCCCAAATAGAGACAGGAAGAAGGCAGAGGCGGAAGAGACACCAGCCTGCCACCAAAGGAGCAACAAGATGCCAGCAGACCAGTAAAACCACGGCCACAGGGCAATGTATAGATTAATAGGAATGGGTTAATTTAAGATGAAAAAGCTACCTAGCCATAAGCTTGAGCCATAGACCATACAGTTTGTAAATAACATAAGCCTCTGTGTGTTTACTTGGGACCAAGCAGTTGCAAGACATGGGTGGAAGAGATTCATCCCGACCATGGGCCTGGGTAAGACCAGAGAAACTTCTACCTACACTGGTCACTTGCCTGGCCCATCCCCCAGCACTAAGACAAAATATTGTGGTAACAGGAATAAGAAGCAGAGGTTGTTCTTGACTTCTCATGGGTGGGAGGCAGAAAAAAAAAGAGAGGGAGGGAGAGAGAGAGAGAGAAAACAGGAAGAGCCAAGGACAAAAGACAGACTTTAAGTACACCCCCACTGATGTATTTTCTCCAATAGTCCCCACATTCTACCTTCCTTCACCTCCCAACCATGTTGCTACATCTTGAATATATCAAGGAATTGATCTCAGTCAGAGCCCTCTTGATCTAATCATATCTGGAGAGGCCCTCACAAAAGTTACAAGATGTGCTTCACCAGTAGCCTGGGCATTTCACAATCTAGTAAAGTTGATGATCAGGCTAGCCATTGCAAGGTTCACCCCTGGAAATCTGCAATAATATGAGACTGACTGAGGTGTAACCCTGATCAGTGCATTAAGTTAAAATATTTTCTATAAAATTCCCACAAAAAAAGAAAAGAAAAGATGACAAGGGAGAAAATCAGAAAATATGACAATTTTCCACTCCTATGATGAAATACTTAAGACAATTAGCTTCTAAAAAGAAAAAAAGACTGATTTTCCACTCACAATTGTAGAAGTTTTAGTCCAAGATGTGTTTTTGGGGGCCTCTAAGGAGAACAGCACATCATGCTGAGAGTATGTGATAGGTAACCCGCGGACCTCAGCAGCTAACAAGCAGAACAAGAAAGGCAAGCTGACATCCCATGATCCCCTTTTCGGGTATGCTCCCAGTGGCCTAGAAGTCTCCCAGCAAGACCCATCTGTCAGAGATGCTACCACCTTCCGCTAGCATCGTAGTATGGAACAACCCTTGAGCACACAGACCTATGGGTATCATTCAACAGGCCAAGAGGGGACAAGAGATGATGTCGGGACACAAGTCAGTCAGTGAGGGAAATGGCCAATAGTCAGCTTGAAGGGCTGAAACCAGAAATGCAGTGGTCAGCAGAAACTCTCTTCACTGTCTGAAGAGAAACAGCAAGCGTTCTTTATGTGCTAAGCACAAGCACGGAGTTCCCAGGCAAGCTCAGCATTTAACCAGCAGTCCTTTCAAAGAGTCTTCCTCTGAGAGCCTTGGTAATAGCTGCTGTTTCTTGATTCTGGTTCAGAAGATTTCCTGCTAACCAGCTTATTTGAAATTGCTCTAAAAATAGATTTCAGATCTTTCTTTGACCAAACAAGGAAGCTGAGCCTTGAACGTACCATAATCATTATGTTCAGGAAGCTTTAAAAGGTCTTCCATCTCAGAGGAAAGTAGGTAAAAAGGCTGATGATACACAGATGTCCCTCAATTTATGGAGTGATTCCACGATGATAAATCCATCCTAAGCTGGAAATGTCTTAAGCTGAAAGTGCATCCAATGTCCTGGACCCACCGAACACCCTAGCTTAGCAACACAGGACACTGGAGTGTTGGCTGTCTACCTTCATGATCCTGTGGGGATGACAGGGAGTGTCCTTTTGCTGTCATGGCCCAGAAAAGAGATACTAATGGACTGCATATTGCTACAGAGAGAAAGGATGACAATACAGAACTAAAAATGTGGTTTCTACTGACTGCATGTCTCTTTTACTATATAAAGTTAGGTAAGCATAAGAAAAATCACAGTTACATGGGGATTCCATATTACAATAGAATTTTTTCTAGGTGTAGTCTGTCTACAGTAATGACTTCTCACAACTGCCAATCAACTCCCCTAATGCTGTGCCTTTTATGGATCCTTTTTTTGTCACACACACACACACACACACACACACACACACACAATCCTTTAAGAAATTTTAAAAATATAATGTCGTAGCAAAAAGACTGACAACCTAGTACTTCTCCAGTTGACAAGGAACTTGACAGTTCTCTTGGTTGGTATGAGCATTGAAAACCAACCATATTTTAAAAGATTCTTTCTCCCAACAGTCTATACATCTCTTTATCACAATGGATGCAGAAATGGGCACATCTGAGATAATACACTGAGAGTGAGCCTCCATGCATCCCATCCTGAACACTTGCTTAGCTTGTGAAATAATGTTAGTAACTTGGGCCCCACTCCACACAAACTAGATCAGAGTATCTGGAGACAAGATCATTTGTACTCCACATAAAGCTGCTAGGCTGCTGCTCTTGCACAGCAGGTTACAAATGGCTGACACCATATTCTGAAGCAGTGGTTCCCAACCTTCCTAGCGCTGAGACCCTTTAATACAGTTCCTCATGTTGTGGTGATCCCCTCAACCGTAAAATTATTTCCGTTGCTGCTCCATAACTGTAATTTTGCTACTGTTATGAATCGTAATGTGAATATCTGAGATGCAGGAGATCCAATATGTGACCCTGTGGGAGGATTGTTCCACCCTAGAGGGGTCGTGACCCACAGGTTGAGAACTAGTCTCTGTGATATAAACCCAAGAGCTGGTTGCTATTCCTTGATCCAGGTTAACTCATCCCTAGTGCCTTAGTTTGCTCAACAAAGATCCCCTCCACCCACTGGCTGCACAAAGCTGAGGCCAGTGACCAATGCAGCCCAGCTCTGAATCATAAATATATGGAAATCATTATGAGAAATTTTTTTTTTGCAATTTAAATTTTTTTTCTTTTGTAATTTGACTCTATGGTACTCAGGTGTGAGCTTTACAAATGACCCCCTGGTGTCATCTGAGGGTTAGATACCTCATGATTTTCAATGGCAACAAAAGATTCAAGTGAGAGTGTGTGGTATCTCAGATCCCAGAGATAGCTCAGGACTCATAGTGACTCGGTGACTCTCTTAAGAATGATGGAGAGATTATCTTGGGGAAAAAAAAACACAGAAAATAGCTGGTGGACAACCAGGGACTTAACCTGAACAATGGGCCTGAAAGAAAGAGCCAAGCTTCTGAAATGTCAACCCTCCACGGACTTACAAAGGAAAATAGCAAGAAAACCCTGCCTGGTTCCTTGATAAAGGATTGCATTCCTGTAGTTACCATGGGGCCATATTAAGACTGCCAGCTCCTTTGTTGAACTCTGAGTAAGAAAAATGAACTCAGCAGTGTTCATCACACATAGACACGCCTACATCTTCATGCAGACTTGTATATACCCTCTAAAATACATGTATATTCATTGAACTTAGACATATGAATATTATATGCTGGATAAAGGTTTTCACTGAGAAAATCATAACTATGTATTTGTTATATGTGCTGTGGGTGTGGTATATATAAAATGACAGAAGCTTCTCTTTGGGGGAGTTTTGGCAGGCCATTAACAAGGAAAGCATGTGTTCATAATCACTCAGTGGGAAAAAATATTTCAGAAAAGCTAAATTAGAAGGGACAAGGAAGGGTTTAATATGAAGCCAGAGGAAAATAATCTATATATTATTATGATTTAAATCCAAATAAACATCTTTGAAGCCAGGTTTATTGTGGAGATAAGTGAATATCTGTATTGTGGGGGTCCACAGAGGCTCCCTAGTAAGGCCTTACTCAAGGTCAGAAAGTCTGAGCTTGCTTTGCCCAGCAGGGCTTCATAATGGGATGATTTAGCCATGGGCGTGGTTACCAGGTGTCTTGAAAAGTCTACACTTGTTGATACTTTATACCTCAACCTTTGAAGGGGGAGGATAAAAGGCCCATTATGAATAAAGTTGGGGCAACTGGGTATTAACCCAGGGCCCTCCCGAAGCTATCCTGTGTCTGTCTTTCTTGCTGTCTCCATCTATATTTCTATCCAATACTTGCTCATTCCTTACTCCTCTCCCCAAGAACCCTTTGATAGGTTGGAGCTGGTCCCTGACACTGTATAAATTACATTTTGTTTTGTTTTTTTCCAGAGCTGAGGACCAAACCCAGGGCCTTGCACTTGATAGGCAAGCACCCTACCACTGAGCTAAATCCCCAGCCCCTAAATTATGTTTTAATGTACTTATATGTATGGGTATTTGTCCAGCATGTACAGCTGAATGCCACTTGCACATCTGGTGCCCTCAGAGGTCAAATGAGAGCCCCAAATCCCCTAGAACTGGATTTACAGAGGGTTGTGAGCTGCCTTGTGGGTGCTGGGAATGGAACCTCGATTCTCCTCAAGAGCAGCCAGTGTTCTTAGCCACTGAGTCATCTCTCCAGCCACTGTATAAACTCTTGATAAGGTGACTGGGAAGTACAAAGCCTCGGTCAGCAGGAAAATAAGAAACCATTGGAATTGGGTGATGGACCTGCAGTTGGCAGCCAGAGATCCAGTTTAGATGCAGAACTTGAACTCAGAGCTTCAGGCTTCATGGTGAGTGCTTGCTCCAATCGTATCACAATGCTGCACTATGTCAGACTGTGTCTGAAGCCAACCAAACTCAGTAGACTGCATCATCACCTGGCATTAAGCTGTGGGTTGTCATTCTGTATGCTGTGAGTGTGTGTTGCTCTGATAGGTTGATAATTAAAATGCTGATTGGCCACTAGCCAGGCAGGAAGTATAGGTGGAGTAAGCAGATGAGAAGAATTCTGGGAAGAGGAAGGGCTGAGTCAGGAGTCGCCAGCCAGACACAGAGGAAGCAAGATGGCAAGGCAGAACTGAGAAAAGGTACCAAGCCATGTAGCTAAACATAGATAAGAATTATGGGTTAATTTAAGTGTAAGAGCTAGTCAGTAATAAGCCTAAGCTAATGGCCGGGCAGTTATAATTAATATAAGCCTCTGTGTGCTTACTTGGGGGACATGAGTGGGAGAGATTTGTCCTGACCACTGGCCGACCGGGACAGAAAAACTTCTAGCTACAGTTGGATCCTTTGCATCCTGGTCCTCTATCAGAACAAACATCTCCCAAACCTAGCGCAGTTCCTGTTCTTCCTGATAATAACTCTCCCTTAAGAGTGAGAAACTTCAGCCATCACATCATTTGTATATCTTCTACTTTCCCTTCAATTAAGGTTGCTAATCGATTCTTTTTAATCACTCCTTTTCCCATCAACCTTGAAGACCCAACCATCTTTCATTTCCTCGGGCTGAGCTCCCGAGAGCAGGGTCATGCTGCTAAGCCAGGGCACCTCCCTTAGGATTCTCTTCATTTTGCAGTGAGAACCTCATGCCTCAGCCCTGCCTGACACCTTGGCTTCAGGGCTGAGAACTGAAACTAATTCCTGAGCCAGAGAACATTATGTGCTTACTTAGCAGCAAGGGGAGCATTTTCTAAATAATTAATTGGGAGCTTAGAATCCTCCTGGACTGTGCCTGTTCCTGGAATCCACCCTGAAGGATGCTTTGTGTACCCATCCATAATTGTCACTGGAGACGGGAGCTGTATCTCTGCCTTGTATGCTCTCAATTTTACTTTATTCTTCTCTAAGTAAATATATATATATATATATATATATATATATATATATATATAGAGAGAGAGAGAGAGAGAGAGAGAGAGAGAGAGAGAGAGATATGTTGTAATTTCTAAAGATTTCTTTTTGATTAGATAAAAAAAAAAATGAACCAGCTTTTCTCTGGCGTACCAATCCCTCCGATGTTCCCACTGGAATTTGTCCTTGGCACAATGTTGCTTACATCTCTGCTCATGCCACCTCCAGCCCTTTGTCTGAGCATGCTTTGCCTCTTTGCTTTTGTTTGGGAGCTTAGTCCACCAGACGGCAAGCGGTGCAGAATTTGAACAAAGCAGGCCTTAGTTCATGGGAGAGCATTGGGCCGTATCAAAGCCTACCTGAGTAAACAGTGAGAAAAAAATATTTTCCCAGAACCTTCTAAATTCACGTTGGTCAAGTCCAACTTATAGACCTCCACTAGAGACGAGCTAGGGATTAGCCTTGTGGTCAATAAATGCTCTACATCAGCTGTGAAGTGTATGGCTTTAGTTTTCAGTTTTATGTTGTGGCAATAAGAGATGTTGTTGAGACTTGTGAGAAATGACCACGTGTAAACAAAGGCTTACAGTCATATGAAGCACAAAGGAGAGCAGGTGATACTTACCCACCCAGAAATAGAGAGCATCCAATTCTAGAGCAGGGGGCATTCTGGCCAAACTTGTAAGAAGATAAAGCTTGGGAAGGTAAAGGAATTTTCCCAGCCCAGGTCTCCCTGAAGCTGAATGAAAAACTCAGTTATATTTTCAAACCACATCTAATATTATACAAAAGAAGGGTCCCACTGACGTCTGTTCAATGTATCAGGAAATGTGGGTTTTTAAGAGAAAAGAAAAGAAATACTATTAGCTTTGAATGAAATCTCTTATTTAGATGGAAGGTGGGATAGGAAAGATATCAGATCAAATCAAAGTGATTTCAGACTTGTAATCATGAATTAAAATAAGCGAGAAATAAATACACTGCTGAATGGTCCCTTCTCTCTTCTTTACCTTTAAATGTTTATTTTCTTTTTCTTCCATCCTTTCTTCCATTCCTTTTAACTTTCCTCTCTTTCATAAAGCATCTAATTAAAATTACCCAGTAGCTTTAGATCAAATGGTACAGTTAGAGGAAAATCTCTGCCATTTACTTTTAATTAATCAAATAGCAAATAAATATAAAGACTAGGTTGGAGCCATCTTCTGGGGACATTTGTCAGAAGTGCACACTCGGGGTTCAAAAGATGTCAGCACAAATAGAAAACTGACTCTCTTCATTCAGATTGCACAAGAACAGAAGCTGATTTGGTGACTTAGTTTAAGTAGTTGCCATTGACGACGTACTCATCAAAGCTCGTGAATAAGGACCACCGAAGCTGATCTCCAAGGAGACTGAGGAGCAATAGAAGGTAGAAGTCCATCAAACCACTCTACTCATTCTCCTGAGTGGTCCAGCATGTCCTTTCCTCATCACCAAGCTTCATCCATCTACGTTCTCATGTACCATCCTGAATTTTAAAAAAAGCCTCCCCCCATGAAATGGCACCAGAGCTTGCTTTTTGTTTGTTTGTTTTTGTTTGTTTGTTTTTAAGATGAAAGTCTTAGAGGTTCTATTGCTATGAAGAGATACTATGACCATGGTAACACTTATAAAAGAAAATATTTAATTGGTGCTGACTTACAGTTCAGAGGTTTGCTATGTGGTCACCATGGTGGAAAGCATGGCAACATGCAGGCAGACATGGTGCTGGAGAAGTAACTACATACAGATCTGATGGCAGCAAGAGGAGAGAGTGATCCTGGGCCTGGCATGAACATCTGAAACCTCAAAGCTCATCCAGGACACACCTCCTCCAACAAGGCCACACTTCCTAATAGAACCACTCTCCATGAGCCTATGCAGACCGTTTTCGTCCAAACCACCACAAAATAAACAACTTTTTAATTCTGCCTCAGAATGAGATCTGTGTGAAGACATTTTCTCTTGCCATTCTCTTGACAGGACCCAAATTCTAGCTTAGTTTCTTATTTTCGTCAACCTTGCATCTCCAAGACAAAAATACCTAAGCCAAGCAATTGAAAATGAGAAAGGATATATTTCATGGTCACAGAGCCTTTAGTCTCTGTTGCACTGGGCCAGTGGTGAAGGAGCATCATGGCATATTGTAGAGGAAACTGCCCCTGTTATGGTGGCTAATGGAGTCAGATTCCATAGCAACCAATTTTCTCCAATCAAGATCCACCTTCCTCCATTTATACCAACACTCAATGACCCATTCAATCATTAATCCATCAGTGGGTTAAGCTATCGAATAGGTCAGCATTCTCATGATCCAATCACTTCCTCAAAGCTCCTGCCTCTGAACACAGCTGTATTGGGGATTCAGTTTTCAATGCACAAGTTTTATGGGAGACACCTTCTATTCAAACCATGATAGTTTTCCATTTTAATTTCTTTTATCTGCTCCAGCTGGGTTGTTCTCTAGCATTCGAGAGATGTATCTTAATGACTTTATAAACTGGTGGAAGTTCAGTGCCTGGTACATACATTGTCAGGACACAGAACTAACAGAGACTCATGTTTCTGCCATTTTCTTATAGCATTTTCTTGTTCCTTTATTTTATATCTTCTTGATGGTTTGGGACAGAGACTTCACCTCCAATCACTCCTGGAGAGGTTTTCACAAAACTTTACACCCATCTGTTGGCTGTATATTCTGTTTCCAAGCTGCATTTGGTCATTGAGTTTTTCTGGTTCCAGCTTTTGATTTCTAAAGCAACGGGGGTGACTACATCATTAGAGTGACTTCTCAGTGGTTAACCAAACTGTCACAGACACTTCAGCACTACCAAATGAAGATCTCCCACATGGCTCAGTACCCAACCCTCTTGGTTTATTTACATAAGTTGTTTAGAAGCTTCACTGTGCACTTACAACAGTTCAAGAGAAGAACCACAAGTAGCAAGTCGATGAGGGATGAGTGGGCTTTCTTCACAGAACGCAGGACTCTTACTAGAAGTAGGTTTATGGAGCACGAGAAGCTTTCAGACTCATTGTTTCTTCTAGAACTGTGTCATTTTCTTTCTGTGCAGCAGCTGGGGACTGTTAGAAAGAATTAAATACGTGACTTTGGTGATTTGAATGTAATTGGTCCCCATAAGCTCATAAGGAATGGCACTATTGGAGGTGTGGCTTTGTTGGAGTAGATGTGGCCTTGTTGGAGGAATGTCACTGTGAGGGCGGGCTTTGAGGACAAATATATGCTCGCCAAGCCCGATGCAGTTCACTTCCTATTGCCTGTGGGATCAAGATGTAGCTCCTTCTCCGCTCTCAGCACCTTCTCCAACTGCATCTGTCTGCACACTGCCATAACCTGCCATGACAATAATGGACTAAACCTTTGAAACTGCAATCCTGCTCTCAATGAAATGTTTTGCATTATAAAAGTTGCCGTGGCCATGGTGTCTCTTCACAGCAATAGAAACCCTAACTAAGGCTATGACTTTACATGCTTATTTTTCTTTCTGTTGGCAGATAATGTTCCCTTCTATGCCTGGAAGCTCCCAGGCCCTTGAGGAATTCTTCCGTAGATTCCAACAGTTTAGCATATTTGGCTTCCAACTTTGAGACAAGGCAAGAAGGACTGTTTTAATTCTGAGAACTTCCAGCAATAATCAAGAGGTGGAAATTTTTTTCAACAATAACTTTAACCTATCTTTTACCAGACTCATCCTGTAGCCAAGTCATTAGTTTCTGGGTTTTATCACACCAAAGAGTCTAGACATCAGTAGCAGATACACAATCATAGCCTGCTTTCTATCAGTCAGGGGCTAAGCTATATATTAAATCAGGACTATATATTAAATCAGCATTAAGTCCTCCTGATCTAGGTATCTGTAAAACCAAAAAACCAAGTTATCTGTTTCAAAAATACAGTGGTGATCCCCCCCCCACACACACACACACATTAAGAGCCAGAGAACAACAGGGACACGTGGACAAGAAGAATGTATAATTGGAAAGAACTGTGAAACAAATGCTGTCCTGTGTGTATGACCCAGCCAGTGCAACAGGGTTTCACAGCTTCAGCGGCTGCCTGCCGTCTTTCAGTATCACAGATGTGGTCCCACCCTTCCTTCTTGAACCTAGGAGGAATTGATGGATTTGGATTGGGGGAGGGACGGACATTGTCATTGCTTGTATCCGCCCCCCCCCACCCCCGAAACTCACCTTGCCCCATCAAAAGGGGGCAAATCCATGGATGCAAAGGCAGCCCTGGTTAAACTCAGTCCCCAAATCAAACACAAAGACATGACTGTGAGAAAGGATGAGGGCGAGGGTCTGGCGGCAGGGTAGGAGGGAAATAAGAGAGTGTGAGAGTGAAAATAACCTAAACATGCTACCTGTATGCGTGAAATTGGCAAAAGAGCAAAGTGTAATAGTAAGACACAGAGGTGAGACACCGCAGAACGCTGGCTAAGGACTCAGTTCCAGGGGCTGGGGACGTAGCTCGGTGGTAGAGCGCTCGCCTAGCAAGCACAAGGCCCTGGGTTCGGTCCTCAGCTCTGAAGAACAAAAAGGACTTAGTTCCAAAATGTGGTGTAATTGGAGACAAAAGGCACCGGTCCCAAGCATTTTGAAATCCAGGCCAAACTCCATTTGGCTTGAAATCTGTGAAGAACACGTGACTGTGACTCAAACCTCTTCTCTCTGGGACCACCGGCTCCACCTCAGAGTCAGCCTTCCCTTTCTGCAGAAGGTAGCTTATCAATTTCAGTTTTTACACCTGTCTCTCGGTTATAGGATGTCAGAGGACCAACAACCTTTCATCTTATATGCTCTATCCTTTCCAAAAACTCTGGGACTGAAAAAATAAACTTATCCATGTAATCAGTGTGTTTTTGTCAGGACCATTAGCTTCCCAGTAATGACACAGAGACCTATTAATTACAAAAGCTTAGCCAATAGCTTAGGCTTGTTGTTTTTTGGTTTTTTTTTGGGGGGGGGGGTGAAACAGGATTTCTCTGTGTAGTTTTGGAGCCTTTTCTGGAACTCACTCTGTAGCCCAGGCTGGCCTCAAACTCATAGAGATTCACCTATCTCTGCCTCTCAAGTGCTGGGGTTAAAGGCATGCACCACCACTGCCAACTAGGCTTGTTTCTAACTAGCTCTTATAATTTAAATTAACCCATGTCTATTAATTTACTTTCTGCCTCCTGGATTTATCACCTCATCTCTGTACTGCCCACCATGCTTGCTCTGCATCTCCTGGCATCTCTGCCTTTTTCTCTCCAGTCTCCTCTCTGCCTGGAGGTCAGTCCTAGCTATTGGCTGTTCAGCTCTTTATTAAACCAGTCAGAGTGACACATCTTCATGGTGTTCAAGAAGATTATTCCACAACATCTCCTCCCTTTTGTCTAAATAAAAAGGTAAGGTTCTAACTCTAACATAATACAACTATAAACAATATGTGCTCAGCTACCTTTACTCTGTGCTTACTTCCCATCCTGCTTCCTCTCCATCCGGCTGATGACTCCACCTTTCTTCCTCCCAGAACTCTCTCTGTCCAGAAGTCCCACCTGTATCTCCTGCCTAGCTATTGGCCATTGAGATTTTTATTAAATCAATCACAGTGACACATCTTTACACAGTGTAAAGGAATAAATATTCTGCATCTCCAAAACCATGTATGCCACTGGGGAAGCCCCTCCATCAGCCAAAAGGATGCTCCACAGACTTCCAGCATCCTTCCCTAATTTTTAGCATCTGAGTTTCCTCATGAAACCATCAATCTAATCTAATTTTCTGATATTATGATCTTTTGAACACATTAGCAGGAGGTAGTCCTGGCACAATTTTGGCTTCCTATGAGAGCATCCTTTCCTGAAAGTTGAGTCTTCTGATTTTAGCATCATTTGTATATGGATAGTTACTGGTAGCTCCTTCAAGCCCTTTATTCTTCTTTAGTTCCTTCTACTCAGTATCAGCAACCATCAGAAAGTGTTCACATTTTGCCACCAGCAGCAACAGGCTGAGCCTTCAACACCTCAATGAAATGTTGAAGCAAACTATCAAAATTGTTTTTGTTTTTGTATGTTTTATTTACATGCAACAAGGCACAATTCAGGTTAATTTTCTGCCAAGATGAAACGAGGATCCCACTCGAGTTTGTTTGCATCTGAGCCCTCTCCAGACAGTCTTCCATGGCCCATACTTCCTAAGCAATTGGAGGTGGTAGTTAGGATTCTCCACAGTGGTTTAGGATTCTCCCCTGTGCTGTTTACTTATTTCTGAGTCGTCATCTGAGTAGTTAACGTCTACATTTCTACTAGCATTTGATTGGCATCATCCTATGCTTTTAACACGTTCTACAAACTGTCTTTTCATTCCCTGCTTTTAAAGCCATGTTCATGGTCTCAGGGGCACTACAGGTTTAGGCACTAAAGCAAGTGTGTGCTTCCCATCTACCACTGCACAAGTCAGAGCAACAGTTAGTGGCTTTGAGCATGAAATTATCATCTTATGGTTTTAGAGGACAGAGCCAGAAATGGTTTTCCCTAGGCTCAAACCAAAGTGTTGGGAAGGTTGCTTTTTTTCTGGAAAGTTCTAGCAGGAAACTTTTTTCTCCAGCTTTTTACATCTGCCTTGCTTCCTGCCATGTATTTGGTTTCTTCCATCTTTAAACCTGGCAGTGTCCAGTCCAGTCTTTCTCACATGATAACAGTTTCATTTGACTTTCTACCTCCTCCTTCCCATTTAAAGTCCCCATGGTTAACTGGGATCCACTCAGATCACCTCATCTCAAGCTGTCTAGCCACTTCAGCTCCCTCTTGCCACAATCGTATTTATGGGTCCCAGGAGTGTGAAGATCTTTGGGAGCCATTCTTCTGTCTAACTCATTTTCTGATCTCAACCTATCCTCACAGCTTTGTGAGGACGAACTTTGACCTTTAAGTTGCTGGTTAGAGAAGCTAAGAGAAATTGTTACTTACCCTGTGGTGATATTGTGTTCCCCAATATATTGTGCACCCTAATAAATTTATCTGAAGTCAGAGAACTAAACAGACATAGAGGACGGAAAATGGTGGAACACACACCTTTAATCCTAGCATTCCAGAGGCAGAGATACATCTAGATCTCTGTGAGTTCAAGGCCATACTGGAAACAGCCAGGCATGGTGATTCACACCTTTAATCCCAGGAAGTGATGGCAGAAAGCATAAAGGTATTGAAGACCAGAAACTAGAAGCTTTTGGCTGGTTAAGCTTTTAGGCTTTTGAGCAGCATAGTTCAGCTGAGACCCATTCTGGATGAGGACTCAGAGGCTTCCAGTCTGAGGAAACAGGATCAGCTGAGGAATTGGTGAGGTGAGGTGGCTGTGGCTTGTTCTCCTTCTCTGATGTGGTGGGCATTGTCTTCTGTGTTCCCTGAAATATCATATGTTCCCCGAAATAAACATATCTGGGGTCAGAGAACAGATAGCCACTAGAACAAAGCCAAAAATGGTGGCTAGAAAATGGGAAGAATAAGCCATAACAGAAGCTGGGTGGTGGTGGTGCACACCTTTAATCCCAGCACTTGGGAGGCAGAGCTAGGCGGATCTCTGAGTTCAAGGCCACTTTAGAAACAGCTAAGCATGGTGACCCACACCTTTAATCCCAGGGAGTTGGGGCAGAAAGAGAAAGGAATATAAGGAGTGGGGACCAGGATCTAAAAGAGTAAAGCATGTAGTTAGTTAAGCATTTGGTTGGTTAAGCGTTCAAGCTTTGGAGCAACACAGTTCAGTTGAGAGCCATTGGGATGAGGACTCAGAAGCTTCCAGCCTGAGGAAACAGGATCACCTGAGGAACTAGCAAGGCGAGATAGCCGTGGCTTGTTCTGCTTCTCTGATCTTCCAGCATTCACCCCAATAACTGGCGTTGGGTTTGATTTTATTAACAAGTACCTTTAAGATTCCTACTACACTCTGATCTTCCAGAATTCACCCCAATACCTGGCTACAGGTTTGTTTTTATTAATAAGACCTGTTAAGATTCATGCTACACTACCCAACACTAGCATGCATATAATCCATCCATTTCTACAGCATCTATGTTCATAAGCACCTCTCACCTCAGGCACAGTTCCAGATGCTCCCAAAGCTCTTTTACTTGATAAGGTCAGCCATAGACTTCATCAGCATTTTTGTTTGTGTTTTGTGGGGGAATGGTAAGCTGTTATACATCCACATCTGTGAAGTTTATCCAGAACCAGGCAATGCAGATGAGATGCTGCTCAGCTGCAGGAAGACTCTTCCCTCAGAAGATGATGAATGCATAGACATCCTGAACACACATCGGTCAAAAGATGCACTTGCCAAAGCAACCACTGGGCTGAAAATGAGTGTTCCCAGTCACTGTCTTAATGGCTACCCTGGGTACACTGCAAGATGGTTATGGAAGTCTTTTGTGTATTATATGAAACATGGCTCAGGTTTTCATAATTGTTTTCCTTTTAAAAATGTTTTTCATTATTTGGTGTACATTCTGAACCATTCAAAATAAAAACAAATAAATAATATTGGAAGAAAACTAATTGCCTGTCATCAAAAAAAAAAAAAAAAATCAATTTCCATGCCCCATCACACCATTTACTCAGTGAAGGTACAATATAAAGTATCAACTAAGGGTGGAAAATACTTCTCAACCAAATTTTCAAAATTGGAAAACTCTGGCAATTGAATGAAATATGTAAAATGTTTGGGAAGACAGAATTTAAAAGAAACAATTCTAAAGTATATTTTCCTTTTGAAGTTTTTTAGAAAAATGTGTTTCTCTTGGCTTGTTATGTGAAAACAGTTATTACTCATAAAAATGTACTAAAACATAAAGTCTTAATGGAAGCTTAATGTCTCAGAAAGGGTAAATGCTTTATTTTTGTGCTTTTTAAATTAACATTGCAATATCCACACACTTTGTGGGTTACATTATCTTCTGCCACAAATATCATATATTAAATTTATACAGGAAGATATGGATAGCAGCAATAACTCCTATCCAGCTTTTCTGTGAATTCAAAACTGACCTAAAAATAAAAACTGTTTTTAAAAAATCAGAAATACAAACAGAAGAATATGTGCATCATAATGCTGGATGGCCATGGTGTTATCTGCATCGAAACCATTACAGACATTCCCTGTCCCAAATATATAGATATAGATATAGATATAGATATAGATATAGATATAGATATAGATAGATATAGATATCTTGTGTTATGTGTTATTCTTGGCAGAATTGTACCTTTTAAAGTACCATGTAGCCTGCTTGTGAAGCCTGACAAGATAATTTTTATATCGTTTCCATTGTATTTCTTAATAGCCAAATAATATTCCATTACATAAACAAATACCATTTTTTTTAGCCATTTGCCTAGTTTGTATGGGTTGGTCACTGTTACCTTTGCAGGGAATAAGACAGAATAGGCATTATGACTTAGAAAATGATATCAGACTACCAAAGATATTTTTTAATCTGTAACAGGCTAAGGAGACAGTTTGGTGTGTAAAGCATTTGCCAGTCAAACATGGAGAGCAGAGCTTGAATTTCTAGAACTCATGTAAATGCCTAGCACAGCATCACACAAAGGTTACCCATTGTTGCCATGGAAAGATGGGAGGAAAAGAAAAGAAGTCTCCTAAAAATTTATAGGCCAGCAACTCTGGAGTACTGTGTAACATTTTCCTTCTGAGATTGAAACATTCTATACTGCAGGGGAGCTCCTTAAGCAGGAAGGTAAACAACTCAAAATGGCCTCAGGAAGTTCCTGAAACCGACCATTCACCACACACACACACACACACACGCACGCACGCACGCACGCACGCACGCACGCCCTCCCATCTCAAGAGTAGAGGATAAAGCTGCAAGGAAGATTCTGGGCTTAAGTAAGCTGCCTGAAAGAAGTAGAAAACAGCTGAGCTGCTTGGAAGAGCAACTCAGTCACCTAGAAAGGCTACTCTCCAACCTGTTGAGCTCCCTGCAGACTGTGCAGCGTGAACTGTTACTCATGCAAGGATGGACCTTGGTGATACAGCTGTCTTTGAGTCATTTCTGCTCCTGTAAGTGACCCTCATCCACAGTCCTGTAACTTCAATAAAACTCACTGGCTCATCAAGTTGGACTTTGGTGGTATCTGTATTTTGGTCTATTGTGGGTTTCCTATTTGGTGTGAGTAGACATGTGTGTTGCATCTCTCCAGGAAAAGGCTTGCCACATAATAAGTAGGCAGTAGTGAACAGCAGAAAGGAGACCGTGTCTCAAAAAAAATAAATAAATAAAAATAAAAAGGCAGAAGCAAGAAGTGATGCACAGGTTGTCTTTTGACCTCTACAAGCACCTTGACATATGAGTACCACGGCATGGGCATCCCGCCCCCTACCACACACACACAATACACACATAAAAATATCTTTTAAAAATGCAAACTGCTTAGAGAATCACAAAGCATCATAAAACCCCCACATACAAGTTGCCATTGTTTTTCTGTGGAGGGAAAACAAGTACAGCTTTGTGATGGTTTGAATGGGAATGTCCCCATAGGTTCACACATTTCAATGGATGGTCCCCATTTGGTGGAACTATTTGGGAAGGATTAGGAGGTGTGGTCTTGTTGGAGGAGGTGTGTCACTGGGGGTGGGCTTTGAGGTTTCAGAAGACTTTCATCCTTTCCAGTTCATCTCTTTTGCTGTACTTCATGGTTTTGTCTCAGGATGTAAACACTCAGCTACTGCTCCAGCATTACGCCTGGCTGCCTGCTGCCATGCTCTCCACCGTGATGGCCACCAACTCTATTTTCTGAAACTGTGAGTGCAAATAAACTTTCACCTGTAAGTTGCCTCCGCCATGGTTTCTCATCCCAGCAATAGAAAACTACCTCAAAATAAGAGCTTAAAGTATGTGTTTTTGACATACACTTTTTGCCCATTGTTACCTGAATTGTTTTCCACAATTAAATTGTTTGGACTAAATCATTTACATGAGTCTGGCTCAGTGATTAAGCTCGCTGGTCACTCATTTTATTACACATTTTTTTTCTTTTATAGAATTGTTTACTGTGTGTGTGTGTGTGTGTGTGTGTGTGTGTGTGTGTGTTATATGTAGGGATGCACACACAGTCATACATCTGCATGTAGAAGCCAAAGAAGGATATTCAGGCATCCGATTCTCCCACTGTGCCTCATATGTCCTTGAGACAGGGTCTCTCACTGACCCTGGAGCTAGAGGTTACAGGCTGGCCCTTCATCACACCTGGCCTTTTACTTGGGTTCTTCAGGTTTGAACTCAGGTCCTCGAGCTTTACACATTGAATGCTTTTACCTGCATCATGGTGGTACAACAAAATTAAAACTACTGCATGGATACATGCCTTGGGTAAACAGAAGAGAACGTTTTGCTCCATGAGCTGAAAAAGGAAAGAGCTGAGGGTGTGGCGTGTGAAGCTGCCAAGAGAACATCATGATAGCTGACTGTCAAATACAGTTACTGTTCTGAAAATCCCAAGGTCTTCTTCATTTGAAACGTGAAAATTGTGCTGGCAGCCCCCTTGGGGCTCGTAATATGTATTCAAGCAAGGCATTTCCGTACCAAGCTTGTCCATGCTGGCTGTAGACGATGGCAGGGCTAATGCTGCCTTCACTCCAAATTACTGATTGATCTGCATGAACCATCTGTCCTCCACAGACACCATAGCATCTCTGAAAAAAAAAAATGCCTCTAGACTGTGCAGTTACAGGAAAAATGTGACCTGCTTCAGTGGTTACTGTGAATTGAAATGGGGTCTAAATTGGCCACCAACTGCTTTTCTGGTCTCAACAGTCACTTTGGTTAACATGTAACCAATCAGTTAATGTCCACTTTAGCTTTGCTGGAAACCCAGAAACTCTATGAAGATAGGACTCTACACTTGGCAAGCATTTTGAAAGTTAAACCAATTTCTCTAAATGTAAATGATAAAATTCCCTCAGAATGGCACATATAACGTTTCTCTTTGTATTCTAAAACAGAAGTTACCTACAAAAATCTAATTTAATCCAATTAGTGTCCAGTAGAATTAGACTTGGCCTGCACACATTTCGTTGGTTAATTTCAAAGAAACCTTTACCTGACAAATGCTCTCACCCTGGTGAGCGGGCTAGTGGTCCACTCATTCCTGACAGATCATTATCGAGGTCTAGGCATGGGGGCAGCGAAGACCAGGAGAAAGGAAACCTTGCATACAGGACAGTGTGTCTGGAACACAGGAGAGTGTCTGGCACCAAAAGCACAATTAATAAGTAAGCAGAATGGAGGGAGGAAGAAAGGGAATTGGCAGAGATGGAGTGAGAGCTGAGGTTTCTTGCCTTGATGACTCAAGACTTTGCAAGCAGATGTAGAGGCAGGATGTCGATGTCTGCCTCACATGCTCAGAAACTGGGAAACTTGCTTCTCTTTCCAGGACCTTGATCTCCCCCCTGCCGCCAGTGACAAAATGCAGAAATTGTGCTGAACTTCAGTTTAAAGTTCTAGGCTGCTGACAGCACCTTGGCCAAGAATGGCCCTTTATTCCTCTAGCTGCCTTCGGGACACACACAGCTGCACTGTGGCAGCTCAGCTCTCCAGATCCTCCAAACGTGTACTCTTCTTGGAAGGATGAGTCCTTCCTGAGGACGCCGCCTGCTTCTCCCAGCAGGTTCTTTGAGTCTTCACAGACCTTTCTCTTTCTTTCTGGATGAAAGTTAGGGTGGAGAGGTCAGCTGAGCCAGGGTAAAGAATGCAGCTGCTGCAGCTCTAAGCCGGAGGCTGAATGGAGATGAAGGTGAACATCCATAGCTCTGGATCCACAGGGACCCATTTCTGGTGTCTCTCCCTGGAAAAGCTAAGTGGGTTGAGGGATCTGGATTAGGATCTGAGGACACAGCCAAAGGAAACAAGAGGCCCTGGTTTATCTTGCTGGGTGGCAGGGACTGGGATGGCTAACATGGCTTTCTGTTACAGCCTTCTGGACTACCATCAAACACACCTTCCAAAACAACTATAGACAACTAAGGAATGCTGAGAGCAGGAAAAATGGTCTTCCTCAAGGAAGAGCACACCCACTGGCTATCTAATACCAGATGGTCAGCGCTGAAAACATACATACACGACACAAGTAACACTATATAGAGTGAACAGGTTACTTAAGAATATATATGTATCAAAATTACACACACACACACACACACACACACACACACACACACATAAATGCAATTAATGTAAAAAGAGGCCATAAGGAGTTTATGGGTGAGTTTGGAGAAATGAAAGGGATAGGAGAAATGATGTAATTGCATTATAATCTCAAAAATAAAAGAAATAATAAAGAGGACATGAATTTGGGAGGGAGATGTGTAGGGGATCCAGAGCGCTGGAGGGGAAATAGGGATAGATATATTTTTAAAAGATATATACATGTATGAAATTTTCAAAGAAAAAACAAGACCTTCATATATGATGATTGTTACCTTTTCCCTTTTCAAACTGCCCCAGAACCTGTTTAGATAATAGATCACCTCTAGCAAAGCTACAATGTCTCTTTTAAATATTGTGTTAATTGTTTAGATGTTAGGCATGCTGATTTTTTTCTTTTTCTTTCTTTTTTTTTTTTTTTTTTAAGTTTTTCGAGACATGTTGATTTATAAGCTTGGCAACAAAATGGTTTTCCTCTTGGCTCCTTTTAAGCCTTTGCTCATTGTTTCAGAAAAGAAAAGAGCCAAACCTGCTCTTCACAGGGGACATGATGTCATTTCCCTGGGTCCTAAATAATATCCATTTGTTTCCATTCAGTTTCCTGTGTTCTAACTAGAGATATTAACTCCCTACTCCTCAGTCACACCCATCAAGGGCATGACCCACCTCAACATGCATATCAGCTGAGATTTTCTAAAGATAGCTCCCAGCTGAGGTTGGGGGTGGGGGGGGGTTCATAACCAACACTTGGCCTAGCTCTGTAAGGGCTCTGAATTCTTCTATAATCTAGAAAAGTTGTGAAAAGTATTCTCTGATCATCAGGGGACAGTTGTTGGTATGGAGACATCAGGCTCCTGCTTTCTGAAACTATACTGTTGATTGGATAATTGTTCAGTTCTTTAAAGTGAACAGTCTGAGATTAAATCGTAGCTATTTCCTTTAGTATAGTCTTAGGTGAATCATTTTACTTATCTAACTCCCAGTCCCCGAGCTCAGTGATTTCCAAACTTCCTAATGCCATGACCATTTAATACAGTCCCTCAAGTTGTGGTGACCTCCAATGATAAAATTATTTCATTGCTACTTCATAACTATAATTCTGCTACTGTTATGAATTGTAATATAAATATCCAATATGTAGATCTGATATGTGACCCCCAATGGTCATGACCCACAGGTTGAGAACTACTTCTAACTTATGTGTAAGTATACCTAGTTTGTGTGCCATGTGCTTGTGATGCTTCCATGACATATTTCCCTGTGATGGCAGTTGGTTGAGAACCACAGCAGGGCTTGGCAGTGCTTACCAGCCTAACCTTCCCCCCACACACACACACACACAGAAACACACAGACAAGCCTGAACATCTTGCCCAGTCTCTTGTACAGGGCTGAACCACATGGCATCTGGACTACATCCCCTTCTGGCAACCTAACCTCCAACTATGATGGTTATTACTTCTGTTAGTTGTTAGAAAAAGTCATTTCCAACTAAACCAGTTACCTTGAAGTCATTCACGCATTTTGCAAAGCCTCACACAAATGTGAAACAGTATTGGCAACATAGAGACTGCAGGGAAGGGGCTGAACAATAAAGCCCTTGCCGTACAGCCATGAGGACCTGAGTTTGAGCCCCATGGACCATTTAAACAAAGATGGGCATGGTGGTAATCCCAGCATTCCCTGGGGTTTACTAGCCAATCACCAATCGGCCTTACCTACTGAGTCCCAGACCATTTGGAGAAAGAAAACAAAAACAAACAAACAAGCAAAAAACAACAAGGATGACACCTGAAGAGATATCTGAGGTTGATCTCTGCCCTTCACACACATGTGTACCCACCCACAACACACACAAACACGCACAAACGTGCATAAAAAAATTAAAGGAAGTTCTAGAAGGCTACTGAAGTTTTCCCAAGTACCTGATGTATTTCCTACTTCACTATCAAAAGCATAGCTATGGCAAATGGGAAAAGTCAGGAGGGAGGCCACAGTCTGTATGCCAAGAAGCAAAGAATCTGACTGACAGAGCCACGTTTCTGGTTCTGTGGGTGAAACTGAGTCTGACTGACATCTTCAGGGTGTGGAGGAGTCTGCTCACGGTCTACTCTGTAAGCAGTACCTTTTCCAGTGTAAATTACTAAGACACCAAGACCAGGCCAGCTGCAGAGAATAATAATCCATGAACAGCTCCAACAGCATCAGGGGTCAAGTTCACTGAGCCAATTTCCGCTGTCTTATCACCCTGCTGAACGCCTGGGTAGAGCAGGAGGTGTGTCTGTGTCATGCTCTGGGAGCGTTCATATCTGGTAAGAGTGACAGCCGTTGCCATGTGAGATTAGTGGGACTGTTTATAAGGTAGCAGTTTGCACAATAAATGATAGTTACTGGAATAGAGACGTCACTGCAAGGAAATCACAGTCGAGCACATCGATCACATAGCATGGAGCTCCCACCAGCCAAGCCACCCCGTCAGCTACAGTGACTTCCGCTCGGACTGCCAACGGGCATTTCTGAAATAGATTTGGGGAGGAGACAAGTAATGAAACCAACACTCCACTAATATGTGTTCATTAAAGGAAACTGTCTTCAGATGTTTTTAAGGATTTTATTATTTGGGCTGGAGAGATGTCCTTTTCCAGAGGATGCGGGTTCAATCCCCAGCACCCACATGGCAGCTGAAAACTGTCTGTAACTCCAAGATCTGACACCTTCACATAGACATGCATGCAGGCAAAAGCACCAATGCATATAAAATAAAAATAATTTTTTTAAAAAGTTTTATTGTTTTTTATTATAACGTATGTGCATGTGCACATGAGTGCGGGTGCCCACAGAGAAGAGAAGATGACGTCAGATACCCAATGGTCAGGTTACAGGTGGTTTTGAATCACCTATCAGAGGTTCAGGGATACAACCTCTGGTCACCTGCCAGAGCAGTAAGCTCTCTTAACTGTGAAGCCCCCTCTCCAGTGCCTTTGTACTTTTAAAACCCAACAAATGCTTTGAGCATTTGTTAATTACTCCTTTAGAATAGTGAAATCATTTATTTTGCACTTAGTAAGTTACCATTTTTGTGTGAATGCTAGTTTTGGGTCTATACCGCACAACTTCTAAATTCACAGGGTTCTGTGGCTCCTGAAGCAAGGATCTTACATGCAGCTCCCGTTATTGTGATTAACTCATGTTTATTTAATAAAGTGTATGCAAGGATCTAAACACATATTTGTACACATCATTCATTTATTCATTGGCCATCAAAACAATAATCAACTATATGTCTAAAGCCAGGCCTGTAATTCCAGCATTTGGGAAACAGAGGCAGGAGAACCCCAAGTTGTAAGATGGACTGGGTCACATAGCAAGAACCTGTCTCGAGACAAGCAAACAATGAAATCCTTTCTGAGAGGCCAAGGCTCTGAACTCTTGCATGATAACACATGTTTAAAAAGGTGTGAATCCTGGATTTATGCCCCCTATTCCTCATGAAGGTAACAAATACTGTTTTCTTTGCCAGGATTGTTACAGATCTCCAAATGTATATAGGTGAGACCATGTGAATGCTTACACACTTTCTGAAATATACGCATCAAGGCTACTGAAATGCTCGCACGCTTTCTGAAATGTGTGCATCAAGGCTACTGGAATGCTTGCACACTTTCTAAAATATATGCATCAAGGCTACTGGAATGCGCACACACTTTCTGAAATGTGTACATCAAGGCTAGTGGAATGCTCATTTTAGATTCTCCTTCATTATCTTAATCTTCATTCTGAATCTCCATTTACACCGGCTAGGATTTCGCTGGGCTGCACACCACAGAACGCTTAAACTAAAAGGACTCAACTGGAAAAATGCTTACTGTTGTCAAATAATAAAAAAGAAAAAAAAAATGAAGGTGGAGAGATGGCTCAGCAGCTAAGAGCTCTTCCAGTTCTTCCAGAGGACCTGGGTTCAGTTCCCAGCATGCACCCATGGCACAGGCTTACACCTGCCTGTGACTCCAGCTCCACATGATCTGAAGGCCTCTTCTAACACCTACACACACATAGCATGCATACAAACACACACACACACACACACACACACACACACACACACACACACAAAATTAAAAGTAGGTCTTAAAAAAGAAAACAGACAACAGACAGGCCAGATCTTAGCAGCGCTGTTTAGAGACTGAGTCTTTTCTCTCTCTCCTATCAACACACCAACATCAGAGTTTGGCTTCTTCCTCTGGTCAAAATATCGCATCCACCCTCCAGGAAAACCTGCTGGAGACGGTGGCAGGTAATGTAGAAATTTCCATCAGCTGTTTTCCACACTCATTTCATTGGCTAGGATGGTACCTATTTTCCATCATTATAGCACAGGGACTCTGAAAGGGGGAGAGTAGGGAAGATGACTCCTCTGGTTGAGTGTATACCAAGCAAATATGAGAACCAGAGTTCAGATCCCAGCACACATGTGAAAAGAGTGATGGTGTGGCCTGCTTATGTAATCCCCACACTGAGGTTCCTTGACCAGTCAGTGTAGTACAAATTCTAGTTGGTCTTAATAATAAAAACCCCAGGTCAAATATCAGGGTAGACACTGAAAGATCAGACAAGTAAAGAAGCCAGCCACTAGAGAGACTCCTACCTCTACCTAATGCTCAGGCTCAAAGAATTTATAGTCCTCTCCTTACCCAGCCATATCACTTCCTGTCTCCACCTCCCTAGCGCTGGGATCAAAGACATGAGATCCCAAGGGCTGGGATCAAAAGTGTGTGCCACCACCACCTGCCTCTGTTTCTCTTTTAGACTGAATCAATCCCCATGTAGCCCAGGGTGGCCTTGAACTCCTGATCTTCCTGCTTCCTCCTCCCAGCTGCTGGGATTAAAGATGTGTGCCACCACTGTCTGGCCTCTGTGGTTAACAAGTGGCTGGCTCCACACTCTGATCTCCAGGCATGCTTTATTTGTTAGAGCACAAGCAAAATATCAGCACAAGTCAGTTTAGCCTAATCAGTGAGTTTCAGGTCCAGAGAGAGGGAAAATTTAAAAAATGGGCATGTGCAATTGTAGAAGCTAACAAGCCCCACATCTACTGGGCTGACCTGGAGACTACCAACCAGGGAAGAGCTGCTGCTGGCTGGCTCTAAACTAAAGCGTGAGAGGGATAAGGAAGACATCATCAACCTCTGTCCTCTGCACATGCACATAGGCATGCACCCATGAACACACAATAATCAAGTTTAAAAAGTTGTAAATGTGAACGTTCACATTAATATGCATTAATGATCAGTAGCTTTCTTAATCTATTATGATTCTCAACTATGCTTTCAAACTGGAAGACACTTAAAAGTCACATGTGCCAAGAATCTCTAGTAAAATCCTCTAAAGCTGTTGGAGCCTGTGCTGGCTAGTCATTTGTGAACGTAACACAAACTAGAGTCATCTGAGAGGAGGGAGCCTCAACTGAGAAGATGCCTCCATAAGACTGGGCTGTAGGCAAGCCTGCAGAGCATTTTCTTAATTCGTGGTTGATGGGGAAGGGTCAGATTGCCTTGGATCTGGAGTTATGGAAGCTCTGAGTTGCTGGCATGGGTGCTGAGATCCAAATCAGGACCTCTGCAAGAGTAGTGCATGTTTTTAACCCTCAAGTCATCTCTCCAGCCTCCTCATTTAGACTCTTTCGTGGCTGCGACACACTCTCAGGCATAAACAACTGAAGAGAGGATGGATTTAGTCCAGTTCATACGTTCAGTCCGTAATCCTCATTGTGCTCAGTCTGGACCAGTAGGGTTGGAAGAATGTATATGGACAATTGAGGCAGAAGTCACTCACATGGTAGAAGCAGAAAAAAAGGAAATACAGGAAGGAACCAGAGACAGACACACCAATTGACCCATCCCTTGCACCTGAGCTCCACATTCTACTCCAGCACCTCCCAATAAATCCATCATAATATAAATCCATCAATGGATTAAGGCAGAGCCCTCAGTATCCAAGTACTTCTCCAGCAGTGTTGACCAACCAAGCCACCATGTATAGGCATGGGGAAACAATTCTGTATTCAACCCATAACATTGAATAGGTGCACTCATTTAAAATCTTCTAGGGGTGGGGAGATGGCTCAGACGCCAAGACCCAGGGATACTAGCTGTTGCTAAGAATGAGTGAATGCCAAGGTCAAAGGTCAGCTTGGCAATTTATACCAAATTTTAAAATGTTTGCACTATTGTACCCTTAGGGCTTTCTTGCCACGCTCATCTGTGTGCTTCAGAGACACCATAGCTGGTTATGTCCCTCCTTTGGAAGCTTGATTAGCCCCTTCTGGTTCTGTGAAAGCTAGTCCTCAGAGGGGAAGCTTTCGATCAAAATAACTTTGAGATTTCATCATAGACCCAGTTAGAATAGATCGATAAAACAACAGACAACAGATGTTGGATGTTGGGAAAAGGGAACCGTCATTTGCGGTTGGTGGGACTGCAAACTGGCCCAGCCACCCTGGAAAACAGTGTGGAGAATCCTCAAAAGGTAAAATAATAAATCTACTACATGACCCAGCTATACTAGTCTTTGGCATAGGCCCAAAGGGCTCAATCCTACTCCACAAGTGTCAGCCTTATTCATTGCCTCCCTGTTCACAATTGCTAGGAAACAGAAACAACCTAGAAATCTTTCGGCTGACAAATGAATGATGAAAACATGGAACACACGTACCCTAGAGTACTGTTGAGCTGTAAAGAAAACTGAAATCATAAACTTTGCAGGTGTAGTTTGAATGAGAATGGTCCCCCGTGGGCTTAGATGTCTGTTTGGGATATATGAAGGGAATATTGGTGGAGCTGTTTGGGAGGACTAGGAGGTGTGGCCTTCCTAGGATAGGTGCAGCCTTGTTGGAGGAAGGGTGTCACTGGGGGTGGGGGTTTCTGAAGTCTTTGACAGGCCCAGCCTTGCTATCTCTGCCTGCAACTCACAGAGCAGATGTGAACTCTTGGCTCTAAGCTGCCTGCCACCATGCTCCCCCCACCATGATGGTCATAGCCTAACCCTCTGAAACTATAAACGAGCCCCCACCAAGTAAATGCTCTCTTTATATAAGTTGTCTTGGTCATGGTGTTTCATCACAGCAATAATAACCCCAACTAAGAGAGCAGATAAATGTTTGAAACTAGAGAAGGTCATATTGAGTGAGGTAACTCAGACCCAGAACGGAAAAACATTGTTTTCTTTAATTTGAGATCCCTAGCTCCAAATTTTCACATGTGAATCCATGACTTGGATGAGCTTCAGAAGTCAGGACAGGAAATAGAGGCCGTTAGAGGGAGGGGAGCAGTAGAGATGGGAATAGCAGGGTGCAAGTGATATGAAGGGGAAATGGGGAGATGGGGCGGGCTTTAAGTATTGGGGTGAGGGAGATACATATAGAATGGAAGAAGGTAAATAACAGTAAGGATGCCCTGAAAAAGTCACTAGGAATCATCATTACATATCTACCTAACATTGCACATAATCCACATAAGTCTGTGTATTCATGGACACAAAGAGTTTAAAGGAAACTTTCCTATCTAGGTCAACAACGTTCCCTCCCAGCACCACGGACGATCTGACAAAACCCCCAACACAAAACCCCTTTTGAGTGGTTGGACCCCAAACACAGGCTGCTGCTGCTGCTGTTCTTGGCTGCTCCACTCTCCACCCAGAGGTGAAAGGTAAGCCCCCATTGTTGAAGACATCACTTGCTTTGGACCCAGGACCCAGAGGACCTGAATTGGAAATATGTATCTCTTCATGTGCCATCTTAAAAACTGAAAACAAGTCAAATGCCGGGAAAGGGAAGAGAAAAAAAATGAAGAAATGGTGCGCAGAGAAAACACCCTAGCTGATTTAGGGTGGTTCCGGACATTAACTGAGATGTAAGTCCATTTCTAGCTCATGGAACGATGAAAAGGCATAGGAATAACACAACCTACTCACTAAAGCCCTTTCCAGGGAGGAGACGAGCCTCAGGTGAGTCTCCGTTTCATGTGTTTGTTCCTTTGGGAAAATCCTCAGGTAGCCTGTCAACCTTAAACTCCTGATCTTGCAACCTCCACCTCCAAGTGCTGGGATTGCAGACATGCACCAGCATGCCCAGCAACCAGTCTCTCTTCCTTTAAACCAAAAAGATCGCCATTGAAATAATTCCAAAATGAAACACCATCTAACGGTGGGAAACAGATGCTCAGGTGTGCAGACTACAGCACAGGCAACAGTGAACTTGGTTTTGTTTTGTTTTCCTTCTTGTGTGTGATATGTGACCTCTACGCTTGGGATCATTTATTTTCAGGTCAGGAATTTGGAGGATACTTCCGAGTATAAGATCAAGCTACGTGTTCCAAACTAACCCAACGTGTAATAACAGAACAGACTTAGTTTCCTCACAAGTTAAGGTATTAAGATTTCCACATGGTAATCCACATATGAGTGGATTACCACATATAAGATAAACATTTACATCACTTCCCTGATAATTATGTATGTAATTTTGGGATATACATAGAGTTGTAGACAGTTCTGGAATCACATACACCAAAATAACTATGACCATGTATAAGCCCTGATATTATTGATTATTGACTCCTAGTGTCCTTAATATGCAAGGGAATAAAAGACTTGAGTTTCAATATGTAACTATAGCTATTGATAGGACCAGATGTCACCTGCATGTGCTCTTTCCACAAACATTTCCCTTGGGATTTTTGTGGGGTTTTTTTAAGCTGAGACACAGGCAAGTGTCTCACACTTAACTTTCCAAATGTATGTCCCTAGACAAAAACATAAAGCAAGGACAGCCCTGCTGTTGGGTGACAGGGGACATTGATAGCTTGGTGAGTTCTGCCCGGCTGGGCCATTTTTGTGGCTCAAACGCCCCTTGTTCTCACAAGCGCTCTGCCTATTTGGGGGAACATGTCACTAACTGTTACAGACATGTGGTGTGATTTCTCCCTGAAAAGTTCTTTGATTTAGAATAAAAAAAGAAAGTATCTAAGTTTGTTTTTGTTTTACTATTTTGAACTAAAATTACCTAATAAACTTGTGGTTAAGATTTCATAAAAAGGCTATTCAAAGTTGGTTTGTTATTATGAAGTATTTATTTAATAATGGCTTTGAAATAGATTGCATTTGTTGGGTGGCAGCAAATAGAATTTTAATAATCAAGAAACTGTTACTTTTATGCCATGTTAATCGTTAAATTGAGCCAGGGAATAACAGAATTGGTGCAGATAAGAGTGTTAAATCTTTAGCTGGAGACTGGTTAGAACTATTTGATAACGATCCAACCTAGGAATTAATTCATTGTGAAAGCTAACAAATTTATCAGCCATCTTTTAAGAATCCAATTAAACGTGTTGTCTCTGTAACCATGAGCCTGCCATTACTCCAGCCTCCTCACATACTGGCACCACTGGAGAATAAACTGTAGCCACCCACAGGTGGTAAAAGCATGATTTGTGTATTATAGATGCCATGACATAGTTACACTCTGAATTCCACCTGCTTCATTTCATGTCTCCAACCTTGATTCAAGGACATGAAGCAACAGATTCCCCAAATTCCTAGACTCTCTCCAGCCCCTCCCTCAGTGTTCTTCTGGCCCCGGGGGCTCTCCCTATGTGCAATCACATTACCGTGTTGCCATGGGATACATACACACTGACTTCCTCACAAAACGAGTTATTTAAGGTCATGGACAATATCTAATTCATTATGTGGTGGTGAAACAGGAATATTATTTAAAGACAAAGCTGGCTGTACCATCTTGTACCTAGTTAGAAAAGTAATGCCATAGTACTATTAAGCAAAACAGACCTCAGTGTCCTGCCTTCTCGCTATAGTGGCCTCACAGGGAGAGAAAAGATTGGAATTGCCAGCCCTCTCTCCACATTTCCATGCAGCTGTATGGTGAAAACCAGAACACACACCCTGCTATTCAGTGTGTTGTGCATCTTCTCCACCTCAAGCCAACTCACAGAGAATACTGAGCTCTGTGCTTGATACTCAGGAGGCTGATTTTTCTAAGCCTGCATGTGGGATGAGAGTCCATGCAAACTGAAAACCTGGAAGTCTTCATAATAATCATAAAGATTAAATGATCTCAAAATAGGTATGGGAAAGGGTCATGTTTTGTTGTTTGTTGTTTTGTTTGGGGAGGTGCTGTTTTATTTCTAATCATTAGTGATCGACTATAAGTAGGCTTATTGGCTTCTCCCCTGATAGTCCTTGACTCCCAGTAGCCAGGGCTAGGAAGTCAACTGACCCAGACCCTTGCGGTCTTCACTTATTTAAAAGAAAAACAAACATTAAAAGGGCTGCTTATAGTAAAGGCTTAGCATGAATATCAACAATGCAATGTTCTAACAATGCTTTATCCATGCCCTAGTCCTGAGGAAGAGGTGGGCATCTCCTCTGTCTTGTACCGGGAGGGAAATTAAAATTGTGTTATTGCACAAACCCCTACACCCTTATACTACCAAAATTTTCAATTGTGGTTGGAATGTAAACGCTTTGTGAGAATGGACTTTGTATCGGTAGCTGCTGGGGTTGAGGAGCCGAGACATAAGAGATGAGAAAGGTTTGCATCTTGATCAATGTAGGACACCAACAAAAGTTCAGCAAGATCAAGAGCTTGGGCTAGAATGCCCTGAAGAAAAGAATCTCTTTAGATGCTGATTTCCCAGACCTGAATGAAGCAAAGCCATGTTGATTGCTCACTGCTGTAAGGGATATGACCACCTTGGCGAGAGTCTTGGAAGTCTCGAAAGAGAGTACAGAAGACAAAGATCTGGATTTAAGTGAGTCTCCCAGTGTGGAAAGCTGTTTACAGCCCGGCATGGTATGTGTGTCGTTCGGTAGTTCAGAATCGGCAGACGGAGTGGGGAAAGGGTTTTGAAAACAGCTTTGGAAAGTAAACGATCCTTAAATAAACTCTGTTCAATAGTTTATTGTTCTGGGAAAGGAGCTGTTTACCTTGATGTGGTCTGGTTGAACAGCCTGCTGTCAGAATAAGTAAATTCCAGAAAGTTCATGGCACACACAACCTCCCCATTAAGAATGCTCTAGAAAACCAGCCAGGTCGATGCAGTTTTGAATGCGAAGTGTACAGGAACAGACAGGGCTATAGAGGCTTTAGATCTGCATCACTGATAAGAGACACAAGATTCCTCAGAAGTTAAAGAAGAGGAATTTAATCTCCTGTGACATCCGAGTTACATCTGTTATAGATTGGATGTACAGTGGCACTTTCATAAACACTTAGGAAAAGGGGATATATAAAGACGTAAACACGCGGTGAGAGCTGATACCCCAATATTGTCTAACTGAAACCCAAGAGACTGGGTATTTGAATGTCAATAACATAATAACTTCTTATCTTGCTGTAATGTGTTTTATTGAGTACATAAAAAGTAGTCAAGGAGAAGAAGAAAGGGAGGAAAAGATAAAAGAAGAAATGTGACCACACAGAGCTTCACAGGCATACAGAAGTGTGCCCAAAGACCTGGGCCCCCTGAAGTCTTACATAACCAACCTGGATGCATCAGCTCTGCGAGCCTGCAAGTGACCAGCCAGTGCATTTCTGCCAGGTGAGGCACGCAAAGCCCTGAGCCTAGATTCTTGTCTATCTGGCGTGTGTCTTCATTTCATTTCCTCTAATTTCTGTTTATAAGGACTCACTGGCTGACTGGCAGGATTTCCATCACCAGGCATGTAGTAAATGCAGCTTTGGTTTTACCTTGGTTTGGCAGTATTTGTTTCTTAATGCTTGAAATTTTTCAATAAAATACAAATCGGAGCTGGAGAGAGGGCTCAGAGGTTAAGAGCACTGACTGCTCTTCCAGAGGTCCTAGGTTCAATTCCCAGCAACCATATGGTGGTTCACAACCATCTATAATTCAATCTGGTACCCTCTTCTGGAACACAGGCAGAACGCTATATACATAATAAATAAATCTTTAAAAAAAAAATAAATAAATGCCTAAAAGAATAACAGGTAAGCAAACCCCAAGCCCATTGCAAATGAGATCCAGGAATTTGATATTATTTCTTCAAAATATATACAACTGGACAATTTTGTTTTATGTTTGTTTGTGTGCTTTCTTTTTGTTTCAAACTGGGTCTCAAGTAGCCCAGGCCAGCCTTGAACTCACTACATAGCCAAGGATAAACATCGGATCTCCCTGCCTTTACATCTCTAGTAGTTGTGCACCATTGTGCCTAGTTTAAACAGAGCTGGGATTGTACTCAAGGCTCTGTGCACACTAGAAAAGCTCTCTATCAACTGAGCTACATCCCCCATTCATAATAGAGTAATTTTAAGCTTTATTTTTAAAACTATGACTTATAGGGCTTTGAACACTCTTTGGACATTCTGTGGACATAAGTATGACCTATTTGAAATCATAATTCCCCTCTGGGAAATCTAAGCTATCTTCTCATAACTCTAGAAATACAGTGCTCAAATTTTATACTTTGCCTCTTAATACCCCCTGACATTTCATTAGATGTGTTCTTGAAACTGCAGTATTTTTGACTCCTCTAAAAGGCCTGAGCCATCACTGCTACTAATATGAACTCAGTCAAATAAGATCATTTGATCTGAGTAGTTCATGGGTGTCAGAGAAGGCATGAGTCTGTGTCTACTTCCTCATGGAGCTGTGCAGGACAGAGGGAAAGTCCCGTGAGCAGTTAACCCCAGAGAGCGACTGCCAGAGAGAGGCAGGAGGTTCTGTGCACTGGAGTCACATTCCTCCCAAACTGAACCAGAAGGAGGTCTGGATCTGTCTGCCTGAGAGTCAAGAACAGCTGTGGGCCTTTTTAGACCCTTTGAAATGTGATGCTCTTCCAGCAAAAGGCTATGTTAGTTTTGTTTGCAATTCCAGCTAAGTCTGGCTAGCCTGATAGTCTGTACTGAAAATATCCTGTTGGCATATTCAGTTCATTTATTTTTAATTAAATTTTTATTAAGATTATAAAACTTGTGCAAAGATTAAAAGCAGATAGTTCAAATTACATATGTGATGCAGCCACATTAAATACTCACCCACTCAGATAATTTGGGTTACTTGAAAGTGAATAGCAAAAACACAGTGGCGGATTCAAACTCTGTTCCAACTTCATTCTCCCACCAACTGCCACTAAGCACTTCCTCCCAAGGCAAATGTTTCTTGCTGGGTTGCTAGACTGCTTCTAATTGAGTCTCACAAACCACACCTCATCGGTCCATCTTACAGGACAATATGGATGCAAAGTAGACAGTCAGTTCCTTATGACAATTTCAAATCATGCAAAACACTGCCTTGGCCAACAGAGCCCCTGGGACTCATGTAATAAGCGTCCCTTGAACTGATAAAGAACTCAGTGCATAGTAAGATGCCCACAAAGCTTCCAGGTCCCACAAGAAGGCAACTCTGCTGTAGCTGCAGAGTTTCTCTCCAGGTCCCACCAAGCCCCGGCAGTCCTGCAGCCCACTTATAAAATAATCACTCAAACACTTATATCACTTATAAACTGTATGGCCGTGGCAGGCTTCTTGCTATCTAGTTCTTATATCTTAAATTAACCCATTTCTATAAATCTATACCTTGCCATGTGATTCGTGGCTTACCAGTATCCCAACATCTGCTTCTCATATTGTTGGCGGCTGGTAGCATCTCCTGACTCAGCCTCTTCCCAGAATTCTCCTCTCTGCTTGTCCCGCCTATCCTGTACTTCCTGCCTGGCTACTGGCCAATCAGCGCTTTACTTATCAATCAATCATAGCAACACATTTTCACAGCATACAGAACATCCCACAGCACTCTCTGCACAAGGGTCATGGGGCTCTAGTATCTGACGAGGCTAGTGGGGTTGTGTAGCAATTTCCTCCCACTGAAACATTTTCTCCTGGAGAGGGGTTCATTAATACTCAGAAAGTAAATGAAACTTACAAGGATCGGGACAAAAGCAACTCACAAGTTTCAAGAAATCCCATGGCACATCATCCAAGACAGTTTGGGCAGTCACAGTGCTCTGCAGGCCATGCTCCCCCTGGATCACAGTCTTGAGTCAGTTGCTGGTCCTCAGCAGTTCCATCTGCCTTGTGACCCTCATGATCTTCCTCCCCAGCCCAGCTCCCCAGAACACACAGAACTAAAGGTAGTGGTTTACAACCTGGGCTCTGGGTCAGACCACCAAGGCTGCAGCTGCTCACAAAGTAGAAGTTTGGGCTGACCATGACCTAGGACTCTGAAACTCTCAGAGTGAAATGTAGATGCCTAGGGCCTTAGAAACACCCATAGGTGACTATGACAACTCACAGGGGACTCCTGACCCAGCCTGCCTGCAGAGCCGGGCTGGCCTGGTCCTTAAGGAGAAATAGCCCTACTTCTCAGTCCAATAAAGGGTTAAGAAAAAAATCCCATAAACTTCATAAAGCCCTTCTCTGCAGTTATGTGAACAGTGACAATTGCTGTGAGCATACTCCCACCACCCAAGCAGCCAAGCTGCCTGCCCCTTGCAAGTCATGGAGAGAGGTCCAGAGATGCAGCTTTTGTGAGCTGTAGACCATGCTGGGAATATCACATTTCCTGTGCCTTTGAGTCAACCACACCCCTGAAGGTAACCACAATAGAGTCGCAAGGTAGACTTAGTTGCAAACTGTCATCAATGCCCAACTGGGGTGAATAAATGCTTGTTCATGTCTCACCAGGAAAGTCACATGACAGGTGGGTAGATACAGGGTATGCTGTGGAGAACCGCCAAGAGCCCATAGTTCCACAAAGAAAGAGATCACAGTAAGCAATCACTTGTAAGGGACTGAGATGTAGCATAGTGACAGGGAACTTGCCTAGCATGTGTCAGACTTTGGGTTCCACCCCAGGCATCACAAAAACTCATTTTATATTCATGGTATAACTCACCTTTCAATAAAGCATCAAGCTCAACACATAAGCATAGGTTTGTAAAGGTGCAAATACCCCCATCCATGGCCATGTTAGAGAGGCAGGCGGTAGAGTGAGCAATTCTGAATCCTACAGTTTTTCCATAGCACTGAGCCGATGTTAGGCAATTATTTACACATGTATGCATACATGCATAAAGTTGCGGTGAGGTGGGGGGTTGTCCAGATACTTTAGGATTCAACATATAAAATGCGTACCTGCTTACACCATAGGTCAAGCATTACAGTGGCATTACTTGCTACTTCATGTATGTATTTTTAAAAATGTAACTCCACACATATCCCGAAGCGGTAGATTGGTCGATCTGATTATTAATAACTATGTTAGAGACTTCTTGAAATCAAAACTAAATTTTGGCTGAAGATTTTTGTTGAGAAAAATAAGCCTCACACACTCTGTCTTCCCAAATGCCACCCAAAAGCAGGTGGTCTGAAAAATGCCAAATTCTTCAAAATTAGAGTTAGAAATGCAAGCACCTATAAATGCTTATGAGAAAACAATTGGAGCAACTGAAAATAATTATCTAAAATAAGTTTTCTTATGAATTAAAAATGATTCATTTACTCCAGATTTTTTTAAACTAGCAGAAGTAATCTTCAATGATGTGAATGTCTTTATTAATCAGATTCGATGTCTTTGGTCTTTTTTTTTTTTTTTTTTTTGAGACAGGGTTTCTCTGTGTAGTTTTGGTGCCTGTCCTGGATCTTGCTCTGTAGACCAGGCTGGCCTCGAACTCACAAAGATCCTCCTGGATCTGCCTCCCCAAGTGTTGGGATTAGTGTGCACCATCTTAGACATCTTTGGTCATTTTTAAGGATACACATATATTACTTCTCAAGTCTTAGCAGAGTCTTGGTGTCTACTCTGGGACCTGGTGCCCTGAAATCCAATGGGAGATACCCTGGCATAGTCACTGTTTAGCCTGTATATCCAACTTTCTGGTCCCCCCAGAATTTTGATGGGCTCCATGGGTTTCATCACTACACCCCTTTTACTGCATTCTGTGTAAACTTTTCTACCTTAGTCTTTGAACAGCTGCAGAGAGAATTAGTCTGGACAAGCAGGCAATTCTTCAGTGACAGGGTCCTGAGAGAGGGAGGACCCAGAGATCAGAAGAGGAAGCAGGAGACAGAGAAAATAAAGTTTGGGATTGGGAAGTCTCGCACAAGCTATGTCATATGCCGAACAGCTTTATTAAGAAGTACAGCATCTTATACACAGTTCTCTGAAAGGAGAAATGGGACAATGTCGGCACAAAGGACTGTCATCCAATAGACAAAGTCAATAGGAGGATGAATCCAACAATATTGCACAAGAAGAACATAAGATATCTCAAGGATGTCAGAGACTGAGCACACAGTGGCTTTGGGACTGATATCCATAATCCCTTAGGATGGAGAAAGTTGGGTTCTCAGGCTCCACAGCCACAGCTCTTTCCAGGCCCTGGCCCCAGGCTGTCACTGGCTCTGACAAGCATGTTCCCATCTTTAGAGAAGGAACTGTGTCCCCTGCTATACACTGGGGCCTCAGGGAAAACCTCAGTCGAGCGAGCCCTCCACAGAGAAACACAAAGTGCACTATCTACACAGTAGCCCGAGTGGTGCTGCTAAGGCAAACATCTTGGCACGGCAGCCCCTTCATCAGGACCCTTCAGAGCACTTCTCGCTGCACACCACTCCTTCACTGCAGAGAGCCCTTGATGCTCTGCAGAGCGAGCCTGCTCTCACTTCCTCCTCTCTGCTTGTCAGTCACGCCTCACCAGCCTACTGACCTCTTCCCCTCAGACATGGACATGCCCAGCTCCTTCCCACCTCAGGACCTCTGTACTTGCTCTTCCTTCTGTTTCCCCACAACTTCACACCTTCACCTCCCTCCCCACATTGAGAGCTTGAAGACTCTCACAGTCCTGCAGAGGGGGAGAGTCTCCTTGACCACCCATGTCCTCCTTTTCACACCACCTGGTTGATCTTGTCCTTAGTTCTCACGCAGCTTGGTCATTATTCTATTTATCTACCTGCTCCACTCCATGTTGTCTGTCCCCCACAAATGTGACACTAAATTGCTTGAGTGCGGGGAGTCTCTTATTCCCAGTGAATCCAACAGCATCACAAATGGGGAAGGCTGTCCGTGAATACTCACTGAATGATTCACTTCCAAAATACCTTTGGATGCCTTTGTCAAGTTTTAAAGAATGAATTCTTAATTAGGCAACTTGGAAGATGTAAAGGACTACAAGAAGAAAAACAAGAGTTATTCTATTCCCATATCAGAGGAAAATACTATTAACATTATTATCTTTTTCTTCATACATTTTTTTCTATATAACATAAAGCCTTTATGCATAATTGGGATTGTTTACCACTCTAGCTCTTTCAACTGAAGTTACTACAAACTCAAAGACTTCAAACAACAGATGCTCTCAACCTATGGAATGAGGAAAAATGTTTGCAAACCCCACATCTTTTTAAAGATCAGGATTTAAAATATGGAAGGAATTCCTGTAACTCAGTAGAACCAAGCTCAAATAGCCCAGAGAGAATGAGCAATGTTTTGACTACTTTTCTTCAAAGATAGCACACAAACAGCCAATGCAAAGGTATTCAACATCACTCGTCATCAGAAAAATTATAAGTAACCCCATTTTGAGGCTTCTGCTGGAATGTAGTGATGTTTGGCTTTAGCTGTCAACCTGACTTAACCTAGAATCACCTGAGAATGAGGAGTTATCTCGATTCGGTTGGCCTCTGGGCATGCCTGAGAGAGATTGTTTTCAGCTGGGCTAATTGAACTGGGAAGGCCCACCCTGAATGTGGGCAGCATCCTTTCCTGGACTGAACTCGGGACCGTGTATGTGTAGAGAGTGGGCTGTACAGCAGCAAGCATGCACGCATTCATTTCTGTTTGCTCTTGGATGTGGCTATAACTAGCTGCTTCAAGCTCCTGCCTCAACTTCCCCACAATAGTGAACTGTGGCCTGGACTTGTAAGCTTAATACGCCCTTTCTCTCTTGAAGTTGCTCGTTTTTCCTTTTGGTGAGTATCTTACCACAAAAATGTGAATGAAAGAAGGACAGGTGCCATTATCAAAAATCAGAGAATACGTGTCGGCAAGGGTGGGAAGAATGTGGAACCCTCAGGAGAGTGCAGCCACTGACAAACAGGATAGCATTTTCTTAAAGTGTACATAACAGAACTACCATATAATTTATAAATCTCACTTTTGCATACTTACCTAAAAGAGTTGACATTGAATCTGAAAGAGCTTTGCACTTACTCAATTTAAAGTGAAGGTGAGGTTAGGACCACACTCTCTGGAGGCTCCAAGGAGAGATCTTTACTGGTATCTCCTTAGCTTCTGGAGCGTGCTGACTCTCCTTATACAAGTCTATTGCCACATTACCTAAATGATAACGAACATACACGTAAAGAGTGCATGGCGTAAGGGTGCAGTCGTAGCATGCGCACCTTAGCAGTGGCCAGCCCTTCTCTAATTGGACTTAAGATCCACTCAACAAGAGGGAAATAATGTCGGGAAAATGGAGCCAAATGCCCAGGACTAGTGAAGTCACAGATCTTGAAGGAGAACCTGTAACTCCCCTTTACTACACCAAGACAATCCCTCACTACACTCTAAATGTCTGTGCTTACACCCACAGATGTGAGTAGTCCTCACCCCTCAGCAAACTTCTCCTTGCAACAGATGTTATAGAAAACCACAATCAATCAAAATGCAGAGTTGTGGAGCCCTTGCAGCAGGGATGTGCACAAAACAATTCCTGCACCAAAGGCTCAGGGCTCCTTAGGAAGAGGGGCAGAAAGACCGTAAGAGACAGAGGATTGTGTCTCCTAGTAATGTCCGCAACGCTTCACCCATGACGTCTCCCCAACATGGCTGCCTAAACATAAGCTGAACAAGAACAACGGGCATGGCAAAGCGAACGTGAAACACCCAAAGGCCTCAACACTGCACAAAGAACTACAGGAAACTAAGGAATGCTGAGAGTGGGGGAAAGATCCTCTCCAGGGCAGAGCACAGCAAACGATTATCCAATACCAAATGGTCAACCATGAAGATATACATATGCATAACAGTATACAGACTGAGCAGGTTATTGATGTGTGTGCACACACCGTAACAATAACAATAATAATAAATAAGTAAAAGATGCTTTCAAATTATGGAAAGGACACACTATGTTAATTTTGTTTTAATCACAGTTCTGTTCTTCCATAATACAAGAGACCAGAATTCAAAATGAAGGAGAGGTGAGGACCACACTCCCTTTAGACTCCAAGGAGAAGTCCACACCGGCACCTCTTTAGCCTCTGGTGTTTGTTGACTCTTCCTGGTGCCCTTTACCCCTCACTCCAGTCTTTACCTCTATTCCCACATGACTTCTACTTGCATACCTCCCTCTCTGCGTGTTTGAGCATCCTCTATAAAGAGGGCCTCAGGACTCACCCTAGTCTAGTATGGCTCTTAAGTTCACCTTGAAAGACCCTAATTCCAAATAGTCACATTCTGGAGACCTCAGTACCACTTCCATCCCTTTCAGGCTTTAGGCTAAGATCTAAGACAAGTCTAGAGTGTAGCTCTGCAGCAGCCCTAGCCCGCTCAGCCCTGCTGCCCCTGTGCTCTGGGGGAGGCACACCGATTCTGGCTCCAAGGACAGGTAGGTCCTTTGCCATCACAGTGGCCTCCTCTAGAGTCTTCCTTCATCACTGATAGTGATTTCTGGCTCTGCTCAGGGAAACTGGTATCTACTCATCACCTCTCTTCCTCTATCCATTTTATTTGAGGCAAATGCACCAAGGAACCTAAACTCATTCCACCCTTCCCAAGAGGCTCAGCACCCTCACATGCCAATCAAGGACAGCACACGGACTCGCTTCCCATGGGGCCTCCTACTGCAGATCTTCCCCAAACTAGTTTACCAAATACTGGTGTTTTGAAAACACGTGAAACATTGTTCATGCCCTTGAATTTCTGAGATTCTACCTCGTTGGAGGAATAGAAGATGCTGGAATAGGACAAGTTGACGTCTGTCAAGCCTGCATCCTCTGCTTGTTTGTATTGTCCCATTGAGCCCTCTCCCGGAGAAACACCGTGAAAACAGTGTCAAAATGCATTTGGAAAATGCAGCCATGGTAAAACACTTTTCTCAGAGGCATTAAAGATTTGGGGTTAGACCTGCATTTTGGAAAGCCGGATCTTAGAGTAGCAAATGGTGGAGACTAAAGGATGGGAGGGAAGTGAGAGAAGAGACTGGCCTCAGAGCCATTTCAAAGTTAGAAGCAACGTTATGAACTGAGGGCAGGTTGGAGAAGAGGGGGTGGCCATCGAGGCCTCTGCTCCATTTGCTGCTCAAATTTGGGCAGCTTTCCCAGACACAAAGGAAATGAATCAGCAAGTTGGTTTAGATAGGTATAGACTCCTAAAAAGTAATATCTGTCTGGAAAAGGGGATATGACAACATGGAGCTTTGATGTTAACACATTAACTAAACATCATGCAAAATAACAAATCTCCAGGTAGCTCACGACAGTAGAATGCCACTCCACACAGCAGGCTTTTAAAAACCTACTACAGATCCCCATGGAATGAAGACTCGACTAAGGAAGGTAAAACACTTTGCTTAGCAATATCAAACATTTATGAAAATAGAAAGTGCTTCAGAATCCAAATAAAAACTTACATTGCACGAGATATTGGTGTTCTTATGCACACATCAACTCACAGCAGTTATGACAGTGTGCACAAGACCTTTGTAAGATCAAGCTAGACCAAAGTCCCAGCATGGGCGTACATGATGTCACACACCTTTAATCCCAGCACTCAGGAGGCAGAATCTGGTGGATCACTGTGAGTTCAAGGTGAGCCTGATCTACACAGAGAGTTCCAGATCAGCAAAAACTAAGTAGGGAGACCCTGTCTCAAAACAAAAAACAAACCAAGATCCCAGCATGGAAGAGGGAGGTGATCCTCAAGTCCCACTCCTAACAGAGACGTTATTGGCAATTGATAGCTGCTAAGAGGGAAGGGTCAGCATTCTTCAAGGATGCCACCCTGAGGGGTTGCATGCTCCCATAGCTGGCTCTACCCTCATGCACAAATGGATCCTGTGGGTTCAAAAAAAATTATGAAATGAGGAGGGAATAGTGAGGGAGAATTAGAGGGGCTAAATGTGGGTTGGCCAAAACACATTATATGTACATATTAAATTCTCAAATAATAAAAGTTAAATAAAAGAGTCCATACAAGAAGACAAGAATTAGTTTAATGGTTGAGTTTTTCTTTTTAAATATTTGCACTTTGATCTCATTGTTTGATCAATGTACTTTGATATAGCTGTACTATTTGATGCTTTTATTGCACACACCCGAACACACACACACACACACACACACACACACACACACACACACAGAGAGAGAGAGAGAGAGAGAGAGAGAGAGAGAGAGAGAGAGAGAGAGTTTTAAGTCATTTTACTTTAGCATTCTAAAAAGAAGGAAATGCTGAACAAATATCTGTGTACTTCCTCGGGCACAACAAATATGACATGCTTCCTTTTGTTATTATTGTATGCTCGTGGAAGTATGATTCAATTTACAAACCTCCGACCTTCCTTCATGTGATGCTGCGCTGTTTGTAATCAGGACACTGCTGATTAAAGGTTTATTGACTATAGACACTCATGGTTATACATTGCTGTTTTAAGAGAGCAGAGCCAACTCATTAGTTAGAAACCAGCAAAGCATGCAAGCACTTTGTTCGGCTGACAGTGAGATCAGGCCAGTGGGAAGTCATGGCGACAAAGCATTCCTGCCCGAAGATATTTCCTGAGCTGACAATTTTTGACATTTCCCATGTTCTTTCAGGAAATATTTGCACAAGAATCAGACCTTTCAACATCCCATACAGCCTCGGATTGCTTTCTGCGTGAGTTTCCAAACTCTGGAAACTGAGCTGCAAGTGAAATGAACCGTGTGTCTGTGAATCACAGCCCAGATCCAAAAAGACCTGCCCTTTCTTCACTCCTACCCCCACCACCACTACCAAGGCTATGCCTTGTGCAGTAAACCTTACGTGGACAATATTTCCAAAGCTGTGAGAGGGAAAAAAATCAAGGATATGACTAACACCCATAAAACGCACTACCAGAAATAGGCTTTCTCTGGCTGCGGGGTTGGGGGTGGGGGTAAAGGGGGTGAAGGGGTTGGAGGGGTGGCAGGGTGGGGGGGTGGCATTGAGCTGGATCCTCCCTCTTTCCAAGGTGGATTGGACTCTCAAATTCCTCTCCTTGTTTGGTGTTCTTGGGAGCGCGTCACTCAGAATTGCTACCACCGTCGTGAGTCTGAGCTGTGACAGCATCCAAGGTGTCCCTGCTTCCTCTACAACTACTCCAGACGACCTCAAGATGCTTTGCTACCTCAAGAAGATTGCTGCTGCTGGCAGCCATCTGGCTATCCCAACCTACCACAGTTCTATGCCCTCATTGAGTGAGTAAAATGCCTCCCTGGTATCCTGGACCCAGTACCCCTTCAGATCGTAGGCTCGCTTTTTCTGACTGTGACCACCGGGTCTTGCCAAGTACCATGGAGGGCTTTTAACTGTTTATCCTGTTGCTACAGGATACTGCAAACACAACTTCAAAGGGAGGGACCCACTTTACAGAAGCTATAGATCTGAAGAAGATGATGCATGGCTTCCTGGAAACACTGCTTAGACACTGCCTTGGACTTGATACTCCTAAAGAAGCGGATGATTCCAAAATGCTGCATATACCTCCAAATGATGGCCATTGGAGGGCGCTGTGTTCTAACAGGTAAAAACATATCAGTTCATGGAGCCAAGAGAAAATGGCCTTCTTGATGTCCTTCTCAGAGACTCGGTTTACCTGTGCCTGCATTTTTGGACTCTACATCTGGAAATTGTTTCCCAGAAAGAAGATATCTCTGTCTCAGGATGTGCTGCTGTTCAGTCTCTTTAAGTCCTTTGTGTCAAGAGACCAACAGGAAAGGAAAAGGGTCCTTGAATTGACAAGATTAACTGATCTTGACCATAAAGGCTGCTCTTACACATGGAAGGGAGAGAAAAAGATGGCTGGCACCCAGATTACCCACTGGGCATCTCTGACTCCTGTTCAGCACAATTTGGATGGAAAATGGAGAATGGTAGCATGACTTGAGAAAGGTATGGTGGCCAGAGGCTCATAGAATTCTCAGAGGTGAAGAACCGGATTGCCTTGCCAGATAAGCCACATGAGCCAGCAGAGGCATAAGTCAAGTAGCAAAAACTCTAGAGTGAGGAGTGAATGGAGAAGGTACGTATCAGAGGTTTTTCCAGATAGCTACTTTTGTAACAGGAGTGCTGGTGGTTGTCTAGGGGATTGCCAAGCTCATCCCCTGGGTCCCTGGGATAGAAAAAGAATGAATGTCTGTCGGAAGAAGACAGAAGAATGAGCTGTGGAGAAAGAGATGGATGGGAGTGTTCCTAAGGCTGAGAGTCACTGAATGGAGTATCACATAGGGCACCTGGCCCTCCCCTTTCCTCATTGGTCCTGTTTAGAAATCCACCATGCCTTCCTGCTGGTTCTCCTCACAAGATCTTTCAGACCAAAAGCTTCCATCTCACATGAAGAACTCAAGAAACTAGACATCAAAATACCAAATCATCTAATTAAGATGGGGTCCAGATCTAAACAGAAAATTTTCAACAGAAGAATCTCAAATGGCCAAAAGACACTAAAATAATGGCTCAACGTCCTCAGTCATCAGGGAAATGAAAATCAAAATGACCCTGAAATACAATCTTACACCTGTCAGAATGGCTAAGACCAAAAACATTGATGACAGCTTATATTGGAGAGGATGTGGAGCAAGGGATCACTCCTCCACTGTTAGTGGGAGTGCAAACTTGTACAGTCACTTTGGAAATCAATATGGTAGTTTCTCAGAAAATTGGGAATCAATCTCCCTCAAGACCCAGTTATACCACTTTTGGGCATATACCCAAGGAATGCTCAATCATACCACAAGGACACTTGCTCATCTATGTTCATAGCAGCATTATTTGTAATAGCCAGAACCTAAAAACAACCTAGATGCCCCTCAGCCAAAGAGTGGATAAAGAAAATGTGGTACATACATACAATGGAGTACTACTCAGTTGTAAAAAACAATGACCTCATGAAATTTGCAGGCAAATGGATGGAACTAGAAAAAAATCATTCTGAGTGAGGTAACCAGACCCAGAAAGACAAACATAGTATGTGCTCACTCATAAGGGGATATTAAGAGTAAAGTATAGGGTAACCAATCGACAATCCACAGACCCAGAGAGGCTAGATAACAAGGAAGGCCCAAAGAGGGATGCATGGATTTCCCTGGGAAGAGGAAATAGAAGAGATTTCCTGGGTAAACTGGGGGCAGAGGAAGAGGGAGAGATGGAGGGATAGGAACTTGAGGGAGCAGATTGGGTGGGCTGGGTGCTGGAAGCAGGTTGGGGCGGGGCACAGAGGGGGAGAGTGACAAAACAGACATCTTGATGGGGGGCATTTTGGGGTTAGGGAGAAACCTAGCACCAGGAAAAACCCCAGGAATCTACAAGGATAACCCCAGCCAAGACTCCTAGCAATAGTGGAGAGAGTTCCTGAACTAACTTTCTACCATAATCAGATTGGTGACTACCCTAATGTCATCAGAGATACTCTATCCAGAAACTGATGGAAGCAGATGCAGAGATCCACAGCCAAGCACTGGGCTGAGCTCTGGGAGTCTTGCTGAATAAAGGGAGGAGGGATTGTATGAGCCGGGGGCTGGGGGGGTTGTGATGAGAACCCACAGAAACAGCTGACCTGAGCTAGTGGGATCTCATGGACTCTGGACCAACAGTTAGGGGGCCTCCTCCTAGGCCCTCTGCATGTGTGTAACAGTTGTGTAGTTTGGTCTCTTTCTAAGGCTCCTAGCATTGACATCAGGAGTCACTGGTACTTATCTTGCTTTTGGGAACCTGTTCTCCATGCTGGATTACCTTGCCCAGCCTTGATGCAGGGGAAGAAGCTCAGTGCTACCTCAACTTGATATGCCATGCTTTGTTCAAGCCCATAGGAGGCCTACACCATTCTGAATGGAGATGGAGGGGGAGAGGAAGGGGAGGAGGATGGATGGGAAGCAGGAGGTGGGTATTGGGAGGACAGAAGAGAGGGGAAACTGAGGTTGGTATGTAAAGTAAATGAAAAAAAATATCATTTAAATGAAATATATTTTTTTAAAAACCTGCCATCCCATGGAGCCCATTTTCACTTTCCTTACCTCCTGTGTCTCTCCAACTCTCTTTCATTTGAAACAGGAACTTGGGAATCAGCTCTTGACCTCAAGAAAAGAAATGTCCAATTTCCAGCAACATTCCTAATCAGGAAGCCATGAACTTGTCTTTGAAAGGAAATGAAGTAGGGAGATCCTTGGTTTCTTCTCGTTGTGCCTCAGGGATGAGGTCCAGAGCCTCCTAACCCCTCTATCCGCCACTCTTTTCAATGGCCTTCCTCTGAGTGAAAGACAGGACTAAAGGACAAGATGAACTGGCTGCTTAAGGAGGTGAGTTGGCTGCTCAACAACAACAAAATGCTCACAGCTTTCTGCTAAAATTCCTCTCACCACCCTGTCTCACCTCCTGCAGCGTTTGTCCACCAGCCCAGTCTCCTCAGTGTCTCCAGAGGGCATTGCATTCCCGCCAACCTTGAACCACAATGTGCCTTCCATTCTCAGCATTTTCGTTCCTTGTCCACAGCGCCTCCTACAGTTCTAGAATCACATGACAACTAGAAGCTTGCACATCAAGTGCTGAGATTAATGTTGATTCTGTAGTTCTTTCTGGCTTTCTGATTTCTTTATCCCTCTTTCAGCTACCTGTTCCTTCAAGGGAGAGGGTCCTGTTCTGAATGACCCTGGAGATGGCAGAGCAATGTCCAGTGGACCCCCACTCAGTATTAGCATCCCTAGGTTCACAGAACACAAAGTCAAATAAAGCTGTTTATTCTGAGCCAACTAAGAGCCCAGAACTTTTTTTTTTTAATTTGATTTCTCCACTGAAAGGAAGTAGAGCTCCCTAGGAAAAGGCAACCTAAAGAAGCAAGCAGGAAATGAATCTGGAGCAAACTTCCCTTTCAGAAAATGAAGAAACACTCAAAATCAAAAGAACATAAGACCCAGTTTAAGAGGGCTGTCTGGACTAGACAAATCTACGCATTGAGCACCAAGTCCTGCATAAAACAAGGGAACTCTGAATCATTGGGTAAAAATAAAGATATGGAGATCAATATTGATAGATAAATAAGTAAATGATCCATCCATCTTTATTTGTTCTTGAGTTTACAAAGATATTCTCATATATTTTCTCCTAAAAGCATTGAGTCTGAGAATTTATATTTTGAGCTACAGCCCACCTCAAATTCATTTTTAGAATATATAGTGAAGATCAAGGAGATTTACCCCATATGTTTACCTGTGTTTTCTATTATGCTTATTCAGAAAAAGTAGCTTCTCTTCTCTCCATTAAATTAACTTGTTGAAAAAATCAATTTTACAAGCACATACTTAACTGATATGCAATACTTGGATTACATATAGTGAAATATACATTATATACATGTCCTCTTTCAATTCTCTTTTCTTTTACTCTATTTACAAATACTGCCTATCTTAACTGATTTGGTTAAATGGAAATTTCTAAAGTCAAATAAGATGGTTTAAAGTCATTGACTTCTTCTTTGGGGAGATATTTCGCCTGGACTTTCCAGCTACCCAGAATCCTAAGCTTCGTCCTGATGTGTAAGACTTTCCCATGAGTCTCATGAGGACAGAATATATGTTGTGGAGGACAGCCTCCTGTGTAGATATCGGCACTCAATTCCTCTTACAAGGTTGACCCACCACCCACCCCACCCCATCCCTTGAGCCCTTGCTAACCCTTGGTCTCATTCCATCATCTACAATGGTTACCAGTAGGAAAGTGTTGGACCATCCTGAGAGCTTTATCATTTACACAGGTTTTTCCACCACGGATTTTAGGTCTACAGCAATGGGTCCCATGACTCCAACCCAGTGCCTCCTGTTGGAACAATGTAGGTACCATTCTCTGTTGTTCCCACGGCTTTTCATAGTCTGCCCACCTGTCACAAGACAAGGTTCCCCCAACTCCATCTCTAATTCACCAACCATTCTGGGACATCATTCTCTTCCTAGCTGACTATCTAGTCCCTGTCTGGGACTACACTACACACATCATAGCACAAACAGGAGTAGAGGCAAGAGCAGGAAAACCTCAGACACCCAGAAGAAAGATGGAAGGCCCCTGGAGTTGGGAAAAGAGAAAAGGACTCTCAGCCACACCTACCATTACAGAGATTGTAAAGGCCCCTTAAAGGAAAGCTATTGCCTTCGGGTGAAAAAAAAATGATATCTCGGGCTTGGGTAAGGACCCATTGGGCAGTTAAATAACCTGGCTAAGGGGCCACCCATCAGGAAAGCAAGGCCAACTCTTGAAAGACAGGCCTACCATAAGACATGCTAAAGAGATAGGATGAATATTGGCCCCTTTAATTAGATAATGTACCTGTCCCTCCCAGAATCCCCACACCCTTCTGTCAGGTACAGAGCACAGATAGGCTATTTTATATGTCAGCTGCTTTTCCAAATCATTCCAGCAAGCTTCTCTCCCCCTCCCTCCCTCACCTTCCCCCCCTCTCCTGTGTGTGTGTGTGTGTGTGTGTGTGTGTGTGTGTGTGTGTGTGTGTTCTAAGCACACTTTACACTTTGGCCTTCACTCTTTTTTTGGCATTCACCCATCCTTTAAGTCCCTCTCCTCACCAGTGGTATGGCTGCTCTCCACAATATAGCCAACCTCCAAACCAGCTAGACTCCAACCAGCTTTCTCCTTCCAGTCCCCATTCTCTGCCTGTAGGGAACTTTTGAGATTTAGAGCTTGCCTACCCTGGGTTTTTTCCTTTTAAACACTAATAAAATTATCCTCAAGCTTCCACTGGAGTCCATCCTTGACTTTTGTTTTTATTAATGGGACTAAGAATCCAACAGGGGGCCTGATTTCCCTGGTAATATGTAGTATTTCTGGCTGGACTCCCCAAAATTTCTGGTTAGAATGTCAAACTTTCCTTGGGTGGATGAGGAAGAGGTCCTGGGCAGAGGGATGCAAATGTTCAAAATAAGTCGGAATCTTGTGCTTTAGACAAGAGCTATTTGTCAATGCCCATTGGCACTGATAGAGATTTACCGCTCTATCGACACATTCTGTCCTCCCCGGGACCACTAATATCTTAATTTTCCCAGGGGAATCCAAACTGTAATTACCCTGCTCCCGGCCCTTGCTCACTGGGAAGCCTGGATATCCCAATCCTGTGGAATCTCACTCTCCTGCCTCAGATGCTTTCCGTCGCTTCTCCTCTCTTAACAGTAACTCTTACTTTGAAATGACCCTACCACCTGTCTTTTTCAATCTCTACATGAAAGCAACCCCACACATTTCCTAATGTCGAAGACACAGATCCCCCTACCGAAAGTGAGCTTGACTGTGAAACACTGCAGCAACTTCAGTGGGAAGGGCCCAGACAGAAACAAATCGTTATAATCATCTTCAGTGCCATGGCTGCAATTTAGTAAGCTGGGAAGCACCCCGGGTTATGAGACATAGGTCAATTGTCTCGTTTATCAGAGAAAGATAAGGTAAAGCCCCAAACAAATCCGGCTGTGTGCTTTTCTCTCTGACCTTTCATTGAAGGATGGCAATTGTCACTTTGGCTAGCAGAGTGACATTAAAAAGGATGAAAATACTGCTTTCTTAGCACTCATTCCTATTGGCGTAGCCTTTGTCCCGGCTAAGACACCCTGACCCATTAGCCAGGGAAAACAAGACAGGAAAAGGCTGCCGTGATTCCTATTGACCGTCATCTTTACCATTAACAAGGGCAGCTATTGAGGAGTGGGGGCTTCACAGCTTATTCAGCTGTGAACAACCTAACTGGGTTATAAAGTGTGCAGGCGGGCGTGGCACTCGCTTTAAACTCCCACAGCACTTGACACACTTCCGGTCACACTGATCGGCTCAGGGATTCTTCCTTGATTGCATAGCCTACATTGTTTCAATATTAATATTCTGTATGCAACCGCTATTTCCCTGTGTGTCAAGGATCTGCACTGATTTTGTCCTGGTTCTGTGTCAACAGCAATATTTTTTTCCCTGAGTTTTGTAAATACAGTGGGAAAAACCTTAATAACTCTGGTTAATGGGTTATTACCTTGAGCTTTTCCTGTACACAATAATCAAACTGAAGGTGATAAGGCCTTTAGCACTCTGAAATCCTTGTAGTATTTCCCCATTATAATAGCGGGTTCTATTCAGCACATTTAACGGTAAGAACCAGTGTTGATGGAGTACGATGTGACTCTGGGTAGTGATTAATGCCTTAAATATGCTTGACCAGCCAGAATTCACTAAATAATTTCAAAGTCTCCTTTGTTTTCCATACTCTACAGGCTAGAATCAAGCATATTACTTGGAGAGGGAAAAAAATCCTCTTAGCCTTATTGCTGGTAAAGGGGGAATCATAACGCATCCCCAGCCTTCCTGATTTGCTATAAGGGTCAAATGAAACAATGCATAAGAAATGGTTAGTAAACTGCAATGCTTTGCACAAATTCAAGCTATTAGCATGATTTGCATTGTGCATAGGTCAATGTCTCACCGGGCAGAGATGCATTCTAAGCCTCTAGCATGAACATTTTAACTATTTATAAATCTGCAGCATGAAATGTGAACTGTTTCCTTTTATGTCGCAGATCAATGATAATACTGCCTCGTCACTTATTCCATCTGACAGGGACCTAAATAACAATAATTAAAAGCTGGTCTGCACAGCACATATTCCCCGTTGCCACAGAGTGCCTTACAAGCTAGTCACAGATCAATTAATCAATGTTTTCCTCAATTATGGCCTATAGCAGCTAAGTCTGCTTGCTAGGCTACTCAGGAGCATTGCAGGCCAGCGGTGGTGCAGGCTGGAGTTTTGTAGCCACTGGGCTATTTGTTTTGGAAGGGAAGGGTGAGACATGATTGCATCTTTTCTGCAAGTAGGGCTTCTAACTTATGAAAGGGTCGTGTTGACAGAGTCACAGCAAATCACTTAAAATCTGTGCACAGGGTTTGTGATAGACAGGGCCCTGGCATAGGAGACCTGAGAGGCAGAAAGAGGTTTGCATTGTTTTTCTCCCAACGAAGGAGGGGAATGAAGCCCACCAGAAGATTTACTGTCAGTAAGAAAGAGAACAAGGTCCTGTTTCTGATCCAACCCATATTGCTGCTCCTCAAAGGGAGACTTGAGGTTCCAAAGTGAACATTCAGCAGGTTTGTGTGTTAGTTGTTTCAACGTATGAGACAATACAGCCATTTCCTTTAAACATGGACATTTTCTTAACTTTAAAGGTAAACTTTTTAGGAAAGGTAAAATGGTAATCTTCTGTTCTCTGGAAAATTTCTAATACATTTCATTGACTACACATTTCATTGAATCCCACCCCATTTGGCTTTTTGTTTTCTTTTCTCTTTCTATGGTAAGGGAAGACATATGGAGGTCTGGCTGGCCTTCAAGGGGCTGGGACTCCTTAGTGTCTGGGGCTCTTGAGGGCTCCTGTGCTTGGAATATGAAAAGTTTAAGGCACAATCTTTGTTAAATCTTTGTTTAAGATTTATTCCAAATAAGATCTAGTTTCTAATTTAGTGAATGGTGGATAATGGGGAACTGATATACACTCATGGGACCCCAAAAGAGCTGCCATTGCAAGTCCTCTGCCCACTTCTCTCTTCCCTTTCTCAGTCCAGACCCTCCAACAGGTAATTTAATCCTGGCATAATTGAAAACTGCAACAGATTATGGTTCTATCAGTGATTATGTAGACTCTGGAAAATTATCAATATTTTAGTCCCATCCCTAAATATGTAGCAGTTAGAGGCTGAGACATAAGAAGCAAACCAGTTCTGAGGCTTCCCTGGTAACTGTAGTATGTGGTCAAGGTCAGGAATTACAGACATGTCCAGCCTTCAGCCCGTGGACCACATGTATCTCAGGACAGACATGAGTAAAGCCCAACACACTTATAGATAAAAGTGTCACAATGTCAAGAACTTAGATAGCCCTGCTAAAGTGTAATGGATACTGGAAAAATTAGCCTTTTGGGGAAATGTGATCATTTATGGAAGTAATGATTATAAACTGTTTCATGGTCACATGTCTTTAAGAAATGTTTTCCAGTTCTCCACTACTGCAGGTATGGACCTTTCGGGGACATATTCTTCTGTATCCTGTTATATTCATGAAACTTTGGAAAATTACAAGAGTTGGAGAAAACCTGATCCATTTATGATTCAGATGGAAGTTAATATGTTCTGAGGGATGCCACAGGCAGAAGCTGCCGGCAGGGAGAACTACATTTGTGTCAGGACACTGAGAGAAATCCCTCTGACTTATATTGAGGAAGAAGAGAAAGAAGAAAGAAAAAAGAAAAAAGAAAGAAGAAGAAGAAGAAGAAGAAGAAGAAGAAGAAGAAGAAGAAGAAGAAGAAGAAAAGGAGGAGGAGGAGGACGAGGAGGACAAGGAGGACGAGGAGGACGAGGAGGACGAGGAGGACGAGGAGGACGAGGAGGACGAGGAGGACATTATTTCATGTAGACCTCTAGTTACTAATTTCTGTAAGAGACCATGAGGAAAGAGATTCATTGTGAGGCAAAGGCTGACTCTCTATGAAAACAGGCTAGGACTGGCCATTCTGTAATTGTGTCACAAGGAGCTAGGCATGTGCCTGGTCACATAATGAAGATGGAATCTTGAGCAAATGCAGATCAAATTAAGGGGTTGTTATTACATACTTTGGGAGTCTCTGAGGAAAATAAGCAAATAGGATTTATCAAACCCCTTGGGAATATGAACTGTTCAATTCCTTGGTGTAAATAGATGTATAGAAGCAATGAGAAACACTGGATGGGGTTCCTAAAATGGATGGGCATATAAGACATGACCATCTTCTCCTTTGATGACTGACTATATGTTCCTTCAGGCAGGACAGAAAACTCTCAGGTGTATCATTGGACTAAGCAATGGCTTGTGGAAGGTACTGAAGTTTCACCTGTTACACAAAGTCCAGAGCGTCGTGTGGAAGTCAAGGATACCCAGCTGAGTCACAGTACGAGAGAATGGAGCAGGCAGTGAAGTGAGCAGACTGACACATCTCTTTCTCTTTCCATTTCTCTCTCTTCATTCTCTCTTTTGAGTTCTTGCTCTTTCCATTTGCCTTGTTTCTCTCCTCTTCTCTTGAGCTAAGAGCCAACTTGAGCTAAGAGCCAACTGTACAGCGTTTCCAGACAGAATTGGGTTCTCTTCTAATTCTTGAGTCTTTAGAATTCAAGGAAGAAGAGAGGAAAGGAAGGTCAGAGTAAGGGACTTGAGACTGCTTCATGGCAGGATGTCATGAGAGTTCACTTCTTAGACTCACACAGAAGATGTGGAAACCTGAGTGACTGTGCAGGTTTAGGTGTGGGCGCAGGGATCTAGAGTCTTATGGTCTGCTTCTGGTTGACGGTCTTTGGCTCGATGTATCAAGGCAGTCTTTGAGACTCCTGTTTCATCCAGTCTATCTCAACTACATTTGAGAACACAATCACCGTTTGAGGAAAGTAGAGTGGTTGGACAGTCTCCAGGATCCATCAATTGTAGAAAACTGTACTGAAATGTACATTGGAATTTTGGTCACATTTCTCGCTCTCTACTGGGGAGGTCTAGTTGGCAAATATGCAAACTATGTTGGTGCCCTCTACTTTTACCAACATTTCATTGGCCTAGTCTATGTCTCTCTGTATCTCTCTCTGTCTCTGTCTCTCTCTCCCAGGTTTCATGAGACGGGGTCTTCACTAAGTAGTGAGGCTTACTGGTCTAGCATTAATTGTGTAGCCCAGGTTGGCTCTAGCCTCAGCCTCTTGAATGTTAGGCTTACAGAAATGATGTTGGAGTCACTCACTCTCCTGAATTTCATGTATTGTCTCCATGACCAAGCCCATCCTGCTCAGTGGGCTATCCTAAGTACGTGTGTCACTTTTTTATTTTATTATTATTGTTATTATTATTATTATTATTATTATTATTATTATTATTATTACCCTGAGTAGATGACTGCAGTTTTCATCAACCTGCAAAATTCTCTGTATCTCCTTCTGTGGTCTGCACCAAGACACTCAAAATGCTGCACAAAATATTGTCTCAAAAGGAAAAGCAAAGGAAGACCAATATTCTCGGTGAGCTTCAAATGAAGAACAGAGGCCCAGAGTCAGTGGACCCCGCTTTCTAGAATCTGAGCCATCCCCATACTTGCTTTTCAAAAACCCACTTTTGTTTTCCTTGGTTGGACATTAGGAATAGGGCAAAAAAAAAAAAAAAAGCAATATGTTGACGTTTTGTTTGTAACTTTGCTTTCACAAACCCATATTTAATTTATTTAATTTGTCAGCATCCACCTCCGAGCAGAATAAAGGCCAATCTTTCTCATGGTGCCGCAGATGAAATTACAAATGAATGGGAACATTAGCAAGCAAGAGCACTGCAGTTATTTCACTATAATGGGATTCTATTTCTCTCTCCAAATGTTTGCTTTATAACCCAGCTCTTTGGGAAAAGGGCACCGAGGCCATTTAGATGTGTTCAGTTGCATGGAAGACCTGCATGTTATACAGGCAAAAGGGAAATACTCAAGACCCCAAATGACAAACAAATATAAAATATAATTCTCAAGCAGGTCCTTGGCGTGACAGTGCAGTGTTCACAGGCACGGTGAACACCAAGGTCTAAAAACATTCCCTGTGCATTCCCATAGCAAGTTAGCTTACCACAGTTTCGTAGCCTCTGGCAGAAGACGTGAGAGCTCTGGGTCAGAGACGAAAGATTTGCTAACTCAGTGCAGTAGTCTGCTTCTGCTTCAGGTTTGTATGGGCCGATACCCTTCCTCACTTCTTGGTGAATGGAAAGCAGAGAGACTGGCAACCACTGAGATCACACACCCACAAGGACCGGCTCCTAAAGACATGTATCCTCCAGTTAGGCCCACTTCCCGACAATAGTGCCACCAATATTCAAAACGTGAACCTGTGGGCCCCACGTCAGACTGCAGCTGTAGCTCAGCTCCACTGTGTGGACACTGCCGGCGTGTGGAAGTGTTGAGGGAGATGCTGACTATGAGTATGTTCATATCACACATAGCTATGGAATCCCAAGTTTATTACAAACTGATTTTTATGATGCCCTGCCAGCAAACCAACCTGACTTTTTCCTCAGAAAGATTGTCAGCATCGCAAAGCTGCTCCCTGCTCCATCATGGAATATTATCCCCATCTTCCAAGCCCATTCTCTAAAACTAATAAGACATTCAGAGAGCTCTGTAGACAGTCATCCCCCAATATGGAGGTTATTACGAACCATTTCCTCAAAGTCTTGCAGTTTACATATCAGTGAGTGATAGCATGTACCCATTTTCCCCTATCATCCATGTCCTCCCTATGAAACGAACTCCTAGAAGAGATGATGTGGCTCATCTCCATGCCCAAGGTGTAACCTGGAACCCTGCACCTAGTAAGCAGATAGTAGTTATTTAATAAATGAGGAAGTTATTGCAGCTGCACAGCAAAATTAATTTTATGATCTATGTACAGATGCAAAACATATCTCATGAGGGAGAGATGAATTTTAATGTTCACGTATTATTATATTCACAAATAAGCTGATTCTTAATAGATAGGGGAGCCCATGGGTGCTAAAGGCTCTAAATGAAAATTTTCACTAAAATTTGCTTAAAAGATATTTTATGGTTATGTCTTAAGATGGGGAATTTTGCAAGGCAAAAATGGCTAATTAGTATTCTGTGAAAGTAGCTGAAAGAGTTCATTGGTCCAAGTCTCCCTTCAGTATTTATAGGATCCTCTTAACAGTAGGTAGTAAAACTGAGTAACTTTTATATGGCTGGGGGAAAGTACTCAAAGTGATTACTTAGAAATACTGAGCTGAAGAAGAAATCAAAACCCTTCGTCATCCAGCCCTGAGATTGGACCCTCTCCTCCCGATCAGGCTTGGATGTCTTCAGAGTGAGTTTCTACTCTTATTGATCCTCTTAAGGACAGATGGAAGATGATCATCTTATATTTGTATATTGCTACTGCCTACATACAGTAACAAAAGTGGCATGGCAGGAACTCATTCGGTCTTTAAGTGGTAAGAAAGTGAGGTAAGCAACTGGAGACTCAGAAGCAGAAATTGGAAATGACTCCATCTCACTGGTCCAGGGGAAAAGTCTAGGTTATCTAAGAATATTGATGGATGTCTGAGACTATTGATTATTACGGTTCCCAAGATGGACCTTAATACTAAACAGGAATGGTAGGGGGCGGGGGGACCAAATCAGCACAGTTTTGTAATGTGTTCGACAGAATGTTGTGAAATACCAGTGAATCATTCAAGCTGGCAATAGGCAACAGTCTCATTTGAAAATACCACACCGAATTAAAGTAGGTTGGTGGTTAACATCCCTCCCCTTGGCCTCCCTGTGTGAGCTTTAGGTTGTTAACACAAACTGTAGTAATCCTCACATCGTGACTTGGCAAGATTGCTTTTAGATATTAAATGATTAACCTGCTGGAGAGACCTTCACGTGGACCATGTGAATGGTGGCTGCATTCTTTTCTAGTGGACATACATGCTCTGAGAGCAGTTTGGTTTAGCTAATGGACTAAGAAGGAACTGGATATCCCTCTTCAAATACTGTGATGGTCATGAAATGTCTGGGAATTAGCTTTCAAGTTTGAACTGTGCTGTGTTCAGGTTGCATAATGAATCTGGCTTCCAAAGCTGCGATGGGATTAGCTTCTGGGCAAATATGTGCTTCTAACAGCCCATTGTTCTGCCTTAACCCACCAAGTCAAGCACAAATGCCCCCCAGGGGAATTCTTTTTACTAGTGACTTTCTATTTCATTGTTTCTCACTGACATTGAACCCTTGGGGGACAAAGGGATGAGAGAGCCCAAGGTTTTATACTACTAAATGCAAACATTTGTTCTATTTCTCTAAGTGGAAAAACTTGTGTGGATATGTTAAATGATGATTGCCATTTCTTAAATGTGTTGAAAAAAACCAGTATTTGGTGGGTTGGAAATGAATTATTTGAACCATCTTTTAAAAATTCTCCATTTTTTTTTTAAATTTCACAGATATGTACATTTTTCTTAGGTGCTTAACAAAGTGCTCTTAGCACATGGAGTGTGATTAACTGCTTAGCACACAGTGTGGCTAAATAACATTGAACAGAAGGAAATAACTAAGGGAAGGAGGGAGGGAGGGAGAAAAAGAGAAGAAAGGAAACAGAAAAGAAGGTGGAAAGGAAAAGGAAAGAATGAAAAAAGAAAATTCATATCATATAAAATGACAAAGAAGTCCAATCTGAATGTATTGATCTTACATCTAAAAGTCAAGTATAAAATGCCCTGGTACACACACCATTTGCCCAGTGTGTGCAATCTCATATTACTCTAGAATCAAAGCAAGATATCCAGGTATGGTCCTGAGTCAGTCATATTCCACATCTCCGTCGGTGAATACAATAAGCATTTCTGGTCCTTCCCCATCCCTGAGCTTTAACCAATTCCTTTCTCTCATCCTATCCTTCACTCTCTGGTTTCCTCTCTCTCACCTGCCCTCCTTCATCGGGGTCCCACTCACCCCATGCTTAAAGCTCCTTCAGTTCTCAAGAGTCACCTCATCTCTGATCCTCAGGTAAATATTGAGGTGGTCCCCTACAGCCGAAAAGTCCACTGAGTCCATTGTTTAGAAGTTCAAATATTTTAAAGTTAAGTTGGGGGGGGGGGTCCTAAAAGTATCTAAATGAAGTTTGCATCAGAATGATCCTTCTTCAAGATGGCAGCATTAAGTCGACTAAGTCCTACTAACATGCATGAGCTTGAAAAGGCTCTTGCTGTCTAGTTTATGTTTATATTTAGTTGTTTATATTTCTGTCACTAATGTCAAACAAAGGGAACTCATGCTGTCATGCACTGTGGTTTGAGTGAAGCCCTAACATTTTTAGCTCACTTCCTCTTGGTCAGTAGGAGTTCTAGGTTGTTAATTTTATCAGGTCTTTGCCTCATGGAGATATCGTCTATTTTAATAGATGTGAGCCACTGAGAATTGACCTTTTTTTTTTCCTTTTTTTTTTTTTTTTTTTTTTTTTTTTTGGTTTTTTTTATTATCATACTGCATTTCTTAATACCACATTTCGTAACATAGCATTTCCTCTTACGGGCTCCTACTCCACATAAATGCCCCTTTATCTCCAATGCCTTGGAGAAAACAAAAGCATTGGCTTTGCTGTGGGAGATCTGTAAGATGCCCCCCCACCACCACATCTCTCAACCCTCTCGCTTCTCAGCCCATTTGTCAATCCTGTGATTGTATCCAGCCTGCCATCCTCTCCAGATTCCCTAATCTTTCTTTTACCACTCACAATGACACCAGCCATCCGCTCAGCTAATCTCCCCTGGTACATAATGGCAGACCCCTCCTTCATGTTCCCAGAATCTTTGACTTGATCAAGCCTTCTTCCAGTTCTTAGAGGCATAAGCCCGGTACCACCCGTTACTCCCGCTTTCTACCTACTCCAGCCCCAAGATGTCAAAATGTATCTTTCTTCAATCCGTCTGATACATTCCTGAGCTGTTTAGACCATTGTCTTTTCTTCCCCTGGTTTCTTTAAACTTCAGTTTTACTTTCAATTTAGCTCTGGCTTTGGTCAACAAAATCCTCTGTTTTCTGCTGGATCTCGCTTGTAAAATTTTAGAGCAAAATTATCAACAGTAGCGTCCCATGAATCATTCTAGAGATATCTGTGCATAGGGTATAGGTGACAAGAGGGAAATTCTACTTGCATTTACAGTAGGTAATTCCAGCACACATTACATAGTCTGAGAGACACATGTGGAGGTGACTCCTATGATAAATCAGGTTTGTGATCCTCTCGGTTCCGAAGCAGGCTAGGCGGCTAGGCTAATTGCTTTTGCTCTTCAAGAGGAGGTTAACACAGATCTCTCTCCCTCCAGATGTCTCCGACATTAAAAGAAGGGGAGGCATTTGAATACAAACAAAAAACAGACACCAGCTTCATCAGAAGGATGAACAGTTTGTACTTCCATTGAGTTCAGAAAAGATTCACTTAGAGGGCGGCTATGAATCTGAGGAGCGAACCAGTAACTTAGTTAAACGGCTGGCCGGAGGGTAACGCCCGCCCTCCTTCCCTGAGCTCTCATCCTCCAGGCTCATCCGCAGCCTGGACCAGATGGAGGGTTGCGGCAGTGCGGTACTGCCACCTACAGGAAGGAGCTGTCACTGCCGAGCCTGCCTTGGGTCAGGCCTCACCGCCCTCTAACAACTTGCTGTGTGTGTTTTCTTCACTGAAGACTGTAGTTAATTTTTCATCAAGAGTAATTACTGTGTGAAAAGTCCAGGTCATTGTTTAATTAAGTCCAACGATAAATGAACTAAATAACCTTAAGGGGTTCGTTTCCTTGCCGCAGGAAATTTGCTTTTTAAACACCGCCCCCCAAAGATTCCTTTTATAAAAAATGGAGTAATAAATACCCAAATCATTAAATCGTGTGCTATACTGTTCATTGCTTTCGAGGCACAATTATACGAAAGGACACTTGTCTAAGAGCAGAAAGTTTTCCTCGACGTTAGTCTCTAAAACTGTTTCCAAACAGTTAATGTTCTTCCAAGAACATGCAGAACTGTGTAAATCAAATTCGCTTAACATGAAAAATAAAATAAAACACAGTTGTGTATCTCTCGGTTGAAATATGATTAGAGGTTCCTATCTCCACAGAACAGGTTATTACGAAGTATTTTGCATAGAGCTGATTTCCCAGATGATGTCTGTATTCAGCGGGTGAAGTTCCCCCACGCAGGGAACATTTAGAGAAGGCTGTCTTACAAAGGCATTCTCGGCGTGCATTCACATTGTCTCTCCCTTGGATGAGGATATATTCCTCAGGTGAGGCCAAAGATGTCCAGCCAACCCCAGGAAGCATCAGATCGGATGGGAACTCCCATGCTGGCTTGGTGGCATAGTCTCAGCCCTGACAGCAAGCCTGCACACCGGCTTTGATGGATGGAACACAACAGTCTATGAAACTGTTTCGCCTCCTCTCCTTTTCTTTCTCTCTGCACAAACCAATTCTCCAAAGACGGGGATTTTGAAACATTTCAAAGGATGCAGAGGGCACAGAAAATTCTTTCCAGTTCATCAGCTGCAGCAGCAATGCTGACTTATTGAAAATGATATGAAATTTGGAGAGATAATTAGAGCTCATTTCTACTCGGAGCAACAGCCTGAAATTTCCATTGAATTTACACAAATTAGAGAAAAATTCAGATTTGGCATTATCTCATTCTGAAATGCCTTGCTCAAAACCGAGGGTGGGGGGTGGGGGGGCGCGGTCTGCAGCCTGGGATGAGAAGGCCGCGGTGGTGTCATGTAGGTTTATTGCGGGTGTTTCCTACGATGATTTCCCCCCTTCCCCTTTGTTTCATCTTTCTTATTTCTTAATTTATTTTCCCTTCTTCTGTTGTATGCTTCCATGAAAGGCACTCTAAATCCTCTTCGGGCTGAAGTGAGAATAAAAATAAATAGGTATATAAATTTTTCTCTTGTGTTTTATGGTCCTTCTTTATACTTTTTATTCTTAATCTCTCTCTGGAATCCTTCAGGTTTATCTAGAGACAAACCCCAGCCCATCAGTATGAGCGACTGGCGCTGTGTGCCTGCTGCCTCTTCCTGACTTGGGAGAATATTCACACCCACGGCTCAGCATGGCCCCTGCACAGGGAACTTCAGCAAGGCCTTCTTCCCTCCAGAGCACAGTTTCTTCCAGTGCCTTGCCTACTCTGGACCTACCTACCCTAACCAGTTAATGTAGAAATGTACCTGTCAAAACTTAATTTACTCTGCCAAGATTCTAGGGGCCGGAATTCCAGAGCTGTAATCACAAAAGTGTACATGAAAGAGTCATTCCTTGCCTCTTAAGGCTTCTGCGGGCAACCTTGTGTTGATATACGTGCGCATGCACCAGCCCAACCTGCCTCTGAGTGGCTTTCTTTCTCCTTCTCCTTCCTCTCTCCTTCCTGTCTCCGAGTCCAAATCCCCATCCTCTCCACTGAATCAGGGTACAGCACAGCACAGTGTGGCCTCATCTTGAACTCAGCACCTCTGCAGAGACCCCACTTAGTCTGCAGAGGTCATGTGATGAAGGGCCAGCGAGTCACGGATGTCAGGAGAACCATCACCTACCTACTTCACAGACCTGTTGTGCCGGGCACACGGGACTCACCGTGACATACACAGAGCGTGGATTTAATGACAGTTCTTAGTAAAGACAGACAATGGGTCTGAAGAGAAAGCATGGCGGCTGAAATGAGCGCACACTGTTCTTGCAGAGGTCCTCAGTTCTGTTCCAGCATCCACGATGGATAGTTCACAACCATTAGTCACTACAGCTTCAGGGGATCCTAGGACCTTCTTCTGACCTGCGCAAGTACACACACACACACACACACACACACACACACACACATGCACAAATAATAATTTTTTTTTTTTACAAATTATGCTTTCATTTCTTAATTTAGAGTGTCCTCATTTGTTTGTTGTAATGTATTTCATTTTAATGAATACTTTCTGGTATATTTTGGATATTTCCCCTACTTTTTTTATTTTCCAAAAGTTAAAAAAAAAAATCAAGATAACATATACACAAACACTGAGCAGATTACTTCTCAAAGGATGATGAGGATCTTCGTGAGTCCCTGGACATTTGTAAAGTGACGATGGTGAGCTACCGGAAGGGTGGGTGACTAAAGGTTTGCGAAAGCTAGAAGCATTTGTTTCAGACCCCATCAAGCCCAGGGAAGCTTGTGAAAGCCGAAAGCATGAGACATGGCAGGGCTAAGATGAAATGGCAGATCACAAACAGTCGAGGGCCATGCCAAGTAGTTCTGGTACTGCCGTGGGCTGACATGGAACCACCGCCGACAGAAACGTAAGAGTTATTCTATGGGCACCTCCCCCTCTTTGCACCATCACTTGTGATCCTGGTCAATTTGGAGTCCGGTGCCTCTTGGTGCCTCTCTCTTGCCTCATTTAAGAAGAGCAGGCTCTGGGCTTACTCCAGTTTAGTCACAGCTGAAGCTGTAAGACATTTTACAGTACGCGTTTCCTGTCTTGAAGGTTCATGCCACAGGAGTCACTTGTCCAGGGTAAGTGTCCCTGATTCAGCACACAGCAATGTCTATCCATTCGCATGAGCCAGACATATGTATGCTGGTACATGCTATCAGTGCCTAGGGTATACAGGTCATTCAGAGGACATCTGTAAACACAATCTCTCTCTCCTACACTCTTGTTTTCTAAACTGGAAGGCAAGTGTGTCAGAAAAAGGCAAAAGATTGTTCTTTGAGAGCTGAATTTGGAAGCAAGGGTTTGATTTTCCCATCTACACAGTAGTGGAAGAGTCATTTAAAGTTAATGAAACTTCTTGTAATCTGCTCCTGCATCAGGACAGAGCAGGATAATACTGACAGTTAAAACTGGAAGATTAGAATTCCATTAAAAATAGTCTTTCTTTGCCTGGTGGTGGTGGCGCATGCCTTTAATCCCAGCACTTGAGAGGCAGAGCCAGGCGGATCTCTGTGAGTTCGAGGCCAGCCTGGGCTACCAAGTGAGTTCCAGGAAAGGTGCAAAGCTACACAGAGAAACCCTGACTCGAAAAACCAAAAAAAAAAAAAAAAGAAGAAGAAGAAAAGAAAGAAAAGAAAAAGAAAAAAGAAAAGAAAAAATAGTCTTTCTTTACCAGAGAGATGGCCATGTAGTCTCTAGCCAGGAGTGATCCTTCCTCCTGAGAAGTACTGACTTGTAAATGAAACACACTGAGCTCGTCCCTGGGCACCAGCTAATGAGAGTAAAGTGGGTTTAGAACTCTTGCCCTGAAGTTATGGAAGCATCAGCCTCCAGTCCTAGCCTCGAGCTCAGTCTCATGAAAGAGCACTAGAGTTCTAAGCATACAGAATAAGCTAGCTGGTGAGGAAAAGCCAGGAAGCTGGTGAGCAAGCAGTCCTAATAAATTTCTTACAAAGATGTAATCAAGTACTAGATCCATAAGACTAGCCATTGTGAATATTTTCTCATTCGATAATTCATCTAATTTTTAATTTAAAATTTCCATCCTATTTTTCCAAAAAGAAAAAGAAAAAAAAAAGGAAGCTTAAAATCTCATATGCTGCATACCCCACCAAAGCTGGGCATGCCTCTGCCTTTCATTCCCCAGTTAAAAGCCCCAACCTCCTGCTGGAGGCTGAAGGGCAGGGCAGGGCAGGTCACTGCTCTCTGCTGCCAGGTGTGGTGGAGTTTACTCTGTGCTGAGGGTGTGGAGCAACCCTGTCACAAATGATCTGAAAGAGATGCTAAGTAGAAAGAAAGCGGTAATACAGAGAGACAACAGTCACCTGGTACTCCCTTCTTTCAAAGCCTGTGTCCCGTGGTCCTCTCCTTGCATGGAACAAGAGTAAAGCAAGAATCTGTTTCCAGCGCTAACTGTTCTTCACAAAGACTCTGTGGGCTTTCCACCACTTACCAGTGGCCTTAGAAAGGGCAGGAGCTGCTCCTGAGCTTGGGGACTTTGGTGCCCTGGGGCAGGGAGATATGAATGAAGGAATGAAGGTTTCCTAAAAAGATTTGCCCCCTAGATTTTGTTTGGTTTGTCATAACAAGATTTGTCCACGGATCCGGTAGCCAAGAAAATCCCCAGGAAAGAGAAACATTAAGAACTAAATCCTATTGCCCATCCTTCGGAACATTAACAAGCAGCGTGCCTTTTGAGCTTTAAGGTGGGGTGAGCCGCACCCACGCAGCTCACTCTGGTGACAGGGGGATGTATCCTGTTGGTTTCATTCCCGGGAAAACAAGACTGTACAGAACACCGGAAATGTAAATGAGAACCCAAACGAGAGTGAGAATGGAATGTTCTGGAAGGTGGAATGTGCAGGCTTTGCTTCTAGACATGTCTGTCTATAGACACTGGGACCGTCTTTTGCAGAATTAAATGCATTTCTGCAATGGACCTTTATAACTGTATATGTAATTCTATGATAGGTAGGACCTGAAGACAGAGGCATGGAGTCCATTAAAACCTCCAATGTTTCTATAAGAAAAACAATGCTTTGTTGTTTAAAGTCTTCACATTGTCCAGGAAGGCCTGGGATGACTCTAAAAGTTCAGGGCAGAGAAAGAAAGGGAAAATACCAGATAGATGGATGGATTGAAAGCTCCATTCTATTACCAGATTCCTGATGGCAATCGCCTTGGTGTATCTCTGTGGCTACGCTTTACAAACCTTATACAATGAACTACACAGGGTAGAACTTTACTGGGTGTTTGTTAAGTAAATAAAGGGGGTATGACAAGTTGGGCTTAACTGTATAATAGCAGGTACCAATGAATTAGGCCAGTGGGTCTTAGAGTCATTTGAAGAACATTCTAAAAATGGAATGCCCAAACCAATTAAACCTTCCATGTCTGGGGTTGGAACGCAAGTATAACTACTTTTCAAAAAAAAATTTCCAAGTGATTCTAAGTGTTGAAAGCAGTGAGAAACACTCAGTTAAGTGGCATGTCTGGGTCCTTTCCAAGACCAAGATAGTGTAGTCTCTAAAATAGGCCCAGACTTTACTACATATCTGTACCAAATAATTAAATTCTTTGATTTAACCAGATCCAGTAGATAAAATTTGTGGGGTTCATAAGAGTGAAAATCACAGGGTTCATTCAAAAGAAATTAGTAAGATTTTCAGAATAGCAACAGCAGAGAGCTGAATTGGTGTAGCACCTTAGAAGCCCAGAGTGTTGTACGACACTGGTCACCAACAAAGACGACCACATCTGTAGTTCCCATTGCTGGGCAATACCTCCCCTATAACATCGATTTGCAACTACACCCCAGCTCCTTGTCCTTGCGCTGTTGGGGGATTGATTTGCAAATGTTCCCTTGCTCTGTGAAAATATGGGGTGGCCTTGTAGCCTTACATAGATAGCATCACTCTGTGTCTAAAGAAGGAATTTCTTCCAATTTTCTCGGAGACAATAGAAATCAAACAAATCAACCACAACTTAGAAAGAGTGACTGACTCAGACTTCCCCCTGCCCCATTTTCTCTCATCAATAAAGAGATGCTGACCACGGCATCCTGTTGCTATGACAATTGACTGAGCATGCAACTTGCCTTTGCTCTTTTCCCATGGTCCACTGTGGTTTCTCTGAGCTAATTTTAGGGTCACATTTGACCACATTCTTGTTTCCAAAAATATCATAGCCAAAGTCATAGTTCGTTAATAAATAAATCTGTATTTTTGTAGAAACTATAGACAGAGATGAAGAGGTGGGTTTCACATTGTCAACTCAGTCAGCCCTATAGGCAACAGAAATGTCATCAAGTTCCTCAACTAAGCATCCCCATTCTTCTCTCAGAATTTCTGTACCCCAACCGCTATGTAATCTCACATAGCTTTCTTCTCTAAATCAGTCCTAATTCTCTAAAAATTGTCCTCAGAACCCCTCCACTGTTTGATCTCTCTCCTTGGTTGGAAAATAGAGTCCAGCAACATAAATGCACCCTAACCAGTTAAATCCTGGCTATCTGCCTTCCTCCCAACGTGTCTTGTGAACACCTCAACACTACCCCAACTAGTTCTCAAAATAGATTCTCACCTAGAAAGATGGCAGAGGTTTGGAAAACCATTGCCATGAAAACACCACATACCTCCATAGGTGAAGTGACCAGTTGAGAATGGATGCTCATTCCTTATTTCCTCTCACCTTTTCCAGTTTCCATCTGAACCCAGGGAGCGAGAGGAGTTCACTCCATGATGATGTGATACCATTCTGGTCTCAGCAGCTCTATTGCTAGCAAAGTTTTGCTTCCCGTTGGCTTGGAATCTAGTTGCCTACTTGTATCTGAGATTTGGCACTCCCTGCAGGACACATTAAGATAAGTACCATTTGGGCTGGAGAGATGGCTCAGCTGTTAAAGGCTAGGCTCACAACCAAAAATATAAGATAAGTACCATTCTTTTTCCAAGATGGCAACTTCTTCTTTCATGGCTTCTTGTCAGTTCAATCTAGGTTCTTACCATGACTGACTTCCCAAATTCTGGTCTATGCTAGGTGCCCTCTGCTGAATAGTTTCCAAATCCCCCTTACACCAAACTAAATGCATTCTCTACAGGTATTTTTTGGTGGTGTGTAGATGGTCAACAACCCTGTTTTCTATTATTCTGAAAATAGTCTCATTAGAGTAGTGCCCACTTGTTTATGAAGAAACATTTCCAGGCCCCCAGTGGATCCCTGACATCAGGATAGTACTGAACATTGTGCATACTGTTTTTCTCTATAATGACCATGCACGGTGGCCATAACTGTTTTAGTTAGAGGTGCTATAGCAAAACCAGCACACATTTCTTTTCTTTTCCCTCCTTTACAGTTGCATAGAGAGATGATTCATTCTTAACACAGATCTCAATAACTTTAACATACAGTCTTCTTTTTCCTTATTAAATTTAGAACTTTCATCTTTCAATGGAAGGAAGCACTCTATGGCTTTTCTTCACCACATCTATATTCTCAGCAGCATTATTCTTGTACTTCAAGGCCATTATTAAGCCAAATAAAGGCCACTTAAATGCAAGCCTTGTGGTACTAAGTTAGTCATAATAGACACTGCTAATAACCAAATGAATGGTGGGCAATATATCCAGCATAGATATGGTACCCAAGGGAATAAGTCACATCCCACCAGGATGCTATGGCATGGCATGACATTTTACCATGTCACTCAGAATAATATGCTGTTTAATACTTATTATTCACTTCTTGAATTCTCCATTTCTAGATAATATTTAATTGTTAGTTATGGACGCTGTAGATAAAGGAAGAATACTATCTTTTTAACCCAAGTATCTTTCTATTTCTATTTCTGCAGATAAAGGAAGGATACTATCTTTTTAACCCAAGTATCTTTCTATTTCCAGAGTTCTTTGAGTAGCCCTCTCAGGCAGCTTTCCAGCTTTGGAAACCTGTTAATGTAATGAAAAGACACCAGAACAGTGCAGAGAAAAAGTCGGTGATGCATTGGTTAGCTGCAAACTGAACACAGCTTCAGCCACAGAGCTCCCCAGCTCAGGAAGGGGAAACAATAAAAACCAGGGCAGAAGCCATGAAAAAGTTAGGAAAATTTATAAGACTGAAAAACTCGTAACCAAACAAATGAAAAGAGAAGGACTAAATTAATATCAGAAATGAACTGGGGGAGGTTACTAGAGATTCCAGGGAAATCCAAAGAATCAACAGAAATTGAAGAAATCAAAATATCTCTATCTGTGATTGGTGTGTTTCTTATAAAAGATCCTAAAGAATCCACCAGAAAACTCTTAGATCTGATAAACATCTTCTGCAAATTAACAAGATCAAAATTCAGCATACAAAAATCATTAGTTTTTCTAGATACCTACTAAGAAAGAAATCACAGGAAAACCTCCAATACACAATAGGCTCATAAACTAAGTAAAAATACCCAAGAGTAAACCAACAAGATGGCAAGCCTCTAACATGAAAACATTAAAGAGGCTGAAATTAAAGAGGACACTAGAAAATGGAAAGACTTCTTATGCCCATGGGTTAGCAGAATTAATGTTTTGAAAATGGCTATAGTACTGTATTAGTCAGTGGTCTGTTGCTGTGAAGAGACACCATGACCACACCAACTCTTATAAAGGAAAACATTTCATTGGGGCTGGCTTACAGTTCAGAGTTTTAGTTCATTGTCATCATGGTAGGAAGCATGGCAGTGTGCAAGCAGACATGGTGCTGGAGAAGGAGCTGAGAGTTCTACATCTGGATCCACAGGCTGCAGAAAGACAGAGATGCCAATCTTAGAATGGGTATTTTGAAACCTCAAAACCCACCCTGCAGGAACACACCTCCTCCAACAAGGTCACACCATCTAATCTTTTCAAATAGTGCTACTCCCTAGTGACTAAGCATTCAAACCCATGATCCTCCAAGGGGCAGTTCTTGTTTAAACCACCACAATTACCAAACACAACCTAAAGATTCAATGCAATCCCTGTCAAAATCCCAAAGACACTCTTCATAGAACCAGCAAAAAAAGATCCAAAAATTCATATGGAGGCACAAAAGACCCTGAATAGCCAAAGCAATGCTAAGCAGCCAGATCAATGTGGAAGCATCACACATCACATTACACCTCAAATTATACTACAAATCCATAGCAACAAAAACAAACAAACCAAAAAAACAGCACAGTCGTGGCACAACACAGAAATGTAAACCAATGGAATAAAATGAAATACAAGCCTCAGAAATGAGCTCACGTAGTTATAACCACTTTATTTTAGGCAAAGCTGTCAAAACATAGCATGAAGGAAAAAGAGCCTCTTCAACAAGTGCACCCGGGAAATCTGGATCTCCATGATTAGAAGGATGAAATGAGTTCTATATTTTCTATCCTTCATGGAAAACTCAATTCAAAGTGATTTAAGAGCTCTGGGGAGCCTGGCACTGTTTCGGGAAATAGCTACAGCACATCGAGATCCAGGCACAGGAAGGGCTTTCGGAAAGGGGCTCTAGCTGTACAATGACTATCTTGTGGTGATATTGTGTTTCCCAAAATATCGTGCACCCTAATAAACTTATCTGGGGTCAGAAAACAGGACAGCTACAATATTAAACATAGAGGTTAGGCAGTGGTAGCACACGCTTTAATCCTAGCATTCCAGAGGCAGAAATCCCTCTGGATCTCTTTGAGTTCAAGGCCACATTGGAAACAGCCAGGCATGGTGACACGCGCCTTTAATCCCAGGAAGTGATGGCAGAAAGCAGAAAGGTATATAAGGCATGAAGACCAGAAACTAGAAGCATTTGGCTGGTTAAGCTTTCAGGCTTTGGAGCAGCAGTTCAGCTGAGATTCATTTGGATGAGGACTCAGAAGCTTCCAGTCTGAGGAAACAGGATCACCTGAGGAACTGGTGAGGTGAGGAAGCTGTGGCTTGTTCTGCTTCTCTGATCTTCTAGCATTCACCCCAATACCAGGCTCAGGTTTGATTTTATTAATAAGAACCTTTTAAGATTCCTGCTACACTATCCCAAACTTGACACATGGGATATATGAAATTTAAATATTTCTGTATTACAAAAGAAACAAAGTGAAAATGGCAGATGACAGAATAGGAAATCATCTTTACCAACTATCTAGCAGATGAGGAATGAATATTCATAAAACAAATAGCTGAAAAAATTAAATACCTAAAAATCATTCATCTAATCAATAAACAGACTAATGGTCTGAACAGATGATTTTCAAAAGAAGAAATACAAACATTTAAAGTGTTCAATGCCTTTATCCAGCAGGGGAGATTCAAATTAAAAGTTCTTTGAGAGTCTATCTCACCCTAGTTAGAATTTCTACCACCAAGACACCAGATAACAACAAATATTGGCCAGGACCTGGGGAAAGGGAAACCCTTATGCACTGCTGGCAGGAACATGAACTGGTGAAGCCACCATTGGAATCATATAGGATCTCTCAGAAAACTAAAAATACAACTGCTGTATGACTCAGGCACACCCTTCCTAAGACAATGTACACCAGATCCATGGACATCCATACTCATTGCTGCCCTGTTCACAACAGCCAGGACATATGACTAGCCTTGAAGGCTATCAACATCTAGGTGACTGGGTAAAGAAAAATACACAATGGAATTTAAAAAAAAAAATCACAAACTTATTTTAAAAAATCTTACATCTTACAAATAAATACAACACCACAAACCAAAATGAACCAGATCCAAAGTCTATACAACTCAATAGAGTTAGAACTGGCATTTGAAATGGAAACTTCAGAGTTTCACAACAGAAGTTTTGTTCAGCTGTAGAAATAATATGGCATTTTCAGGGAAAAAGGATAGAACCAGAAATCATTGTTAAGTGAAAAAAGCCTTACTCAGAGACAAAGAACACACTTTTTCCCACATATATTGAGTCTGGATTTAAAATTGTGTGTGTGAGAGAGAGAGAGAGGGAGAGGAAGAAGGAGAGAGGGAGAGAAGAGACAGACAGACAGACAGAGAGGCAGAGGCAGATGAAACCAGAAAGAGAATCATGGGCGTGGGGAGAGACCTTGAGGCTGAACACTGGAACACGTGTGACCTGAATACGAAAAGAGAACTAGACAAGGAGGGGCCATGAGGGAGGGTAGTGGGGGAAGAGAATGAATTAAAACAAAGTATAAACACACAGACACACACACACACACTATATAGATAGATAGATAGATAGATAGATAGATAGATAGATAGATGCCATAATAAAAGCCTTTACTTGCTATGTATGGTGGTTAGAATAGGTATGGCCCCCCCATAGACTCATACGTTTGAATGCTTGGCCCATAGGAAGTGTCAATATTAGTAGATGTGGCCTTGTTGGGGCGGGCTTTGAAATCTTATGTATGTTCAAGCTACACCCAGTGTAGGACAGTTCAATTCCTGCTCTCTACAGATCCAGATGTAGAACTCTCAGCTCCTTCTCCAGCTCCATGTCTGCCTGCATGCCGCCATGCTTCCCGCCGTGATGACAATGGACTAGACCTCTGAAACTGTCAGCTAGCCTCAATGAAATGTTTTCCTTTATAAGAGTTGTGGTGATCACAGTGTCTCTTCACAGCAAAAGAAACCCTAACTAAGAGAATATGCTAGCTTAATAAATTTAAAATGAAAAAAAAAAATGTGAGAAGAAAAATAATTATGCCCAAGCTGACAGTTACTAACCACGCTGAAGCAGGCCATGAAATTTTCTAGCAATTAAAGGTAGAATGCAGAGACTTTAGGCAAGGCGCTAGTAGCATTAACTGAAATAGCAGGGCCCCGAGTGTTAGATTTTTATTCTAACAGAATCCAGAGAATAAGCATTACACTCCAAAATAGCCTGCCTGCTCCTGTGCCTCCAGCAATTCAAAAAATTGAGCAGCTGCTACGGCCCAGGGTGCCTGCTGACATGGCCCCATACTCAAGCATCCTGGAGTCTGATGAGGCTCCACCCGTCACTGGATAGAGAAGTATGTTAGCAGTTAGGATGAAAACTGTGAAGGGCAATAACAACGTGTTTTTAAAACTCAGGATAAATGGAGGGAGCTAGTTTACATGTGAATGGTCAGGACTTCTGGAAAGACTGCAAGAGAAAGGAGTAGCCAGACCAAGAATGGGGGTCAGAGGTCACCGCAGCAAAGGCTTCCTGCATGGTTGAGGTGGGAGGCAGGGGGTGTAGAATTGCCAAGGAAGGACATTTCTATGCTAGACAGAGATGAAAGGTTGATAGCGTGACTGCAGAGCGGGGCAGTCTAGAGTACAGTGCGAAGGGGAAAATGGGCAAGGACCTGATGGCAGGATCCCTCAGGGAGCCAGGCTGCCAAGACTGGGTGTAAGGGAGTACCTCTACAAAATAAACAAATTAAAAATAAATAAATAAGGTTAAAGAGCGTTAACCAAGAGAATAGGAGAATATGGTTTAGCCTTTTGAAGATAACCCTGCCTGCTTTGTGCATCACAGATTGCAGGGAGACAAGATTAAAAACTGAGTAGCTCCAAAAGGCTGCCGCATTTCAGCTAGTCTGAGAGTGGTTTGAATATCTGCACTAACTAACACTGATGATAGAAAAGTAGACACACGTGAAAGACCATCTGCTTATCAACATCCTCTGTGAAACAGAACTCCTCTGGTCCAGGCTTCATAGATACCTAGACATCCCCAGCAGTTCCTCAAATACGGTCTCCAGACAGTTTTGCCAACAACAGAGCATGAAAGTCTGCAGGCCCGTAATGCAGACTTTGACAAGCCCTCCGTGTGATTTCTGATGCATGACAAAGCCGGAAAGCCATTGACTTCGAGGAATTAAGTAAGTTGGGGTTTTCTAAACATCACAAATATGTAGAGAGTTTCTCTGTGTCAGTCCTACAGAAGTAAAATACTTTTACTGTATAGGCAATAAAACCTGGGTTAGTTCAACCACACACTAAGAATGCTAGTGCCTTAAAATTAAATTCTTATTCCTACATTCTGGGAGCTTATGTAAAAACTAAGCCACTACGATCAAAGGAAGCCTCTTTGGGTCCTGCCAGGTCATTGTTTTGTCCATATGCTTCTGTTTCGTTTTTGTTTGATTGGTTTGTTGTTATTGGTCTACGACATTTTGCATAGGATGGTTGCATCCCTATGTCCAATATAAGTTTTTGTTCATTTTTTGTCATTATTATTATTACTATTATTATTTATTATTATTAATGAGACAGAGTCTTGCTATGATGACCAGACTGGCCTCACACCCAAAACTCTTCTGTCTCAGCCCTTTGAGTCCTGAGATTATCAACATGTGCCATCATGCATGGCTCCAGTTTCATTTTCTGAGGTCTGCCTGTTAATTTGTTCAGATATATAGGCTTCATCTCTTGATATCATAAATATTTGTCCTCCTAATGTACTCTAAGGGCCGTTGACCCTCTTGCTAATCATGGGGATAACCTTTTTTGTTTCCTTTGGTAGTCTCTGATTTTAGGAAGAAAGAGTTTGATTTACACCATTTGACAGAAAAGTAACAACCTTCTGAGTATAAACTCAGAGTGACTGTTCCCGGAAGGAATATGGCGGGCAGCACTTCCTTTGGTATGACATAAACACCCCTCTTGGATGTACTAGCTTAAGGGTCTCATTGTTACCTTGTTATGTGACCCTGTCCAATGCTGGATGCTATAGTGATTAGCATAGATTATTAGTGATTATGTATTTATAGCATTACTGAAAAAAGGAATAGTTTGAATTGCAAGTTCAAAGTTTGGGCTTTAAAGGGGGAAGGCTATTGCTCTGCCTGGAAGACAAGCGTCAAAGGGAAATGACCCATCTCCCAGAGTGTGGAGACCACCATGGAGATGCAAACATGAACACTTCCCAGTGAGAACTTCCGGCCTCTGATGCTGTGTGGAACACTTGGTCCTAGACCATTATTGTTCATTCAGCCTTAAAAGTGAATGACATTTTGGGCACACACTACAACATGGATGAACCCTAGACACATCATGCTGGGCAAAATAAGCCAGTCAGAAATTATAAATATTTTACGGTTCCACTCACATGAGAAGCTTAGAGCAGGCACACTCAGACAGGATGGAGCAGAATGGAAGTTACTAGATGTGCAAGAGTAAGGAAATCAAGTTTGGCCCTAATCAATTCTGTGCTTATAGAACAAGTGTTCTATAAGTGATGGTATTGGTGGTACACACCACTGCGTGATTGATACCACCGCACACTTCAAATAGTCATAGACTTATGCTATGTATGTTTTAACCCACTGGACAGCATTTTAAAGATAATATATCAAACAAAGCAATGGTGGAACACTGGTTTACTCACACGTACACAGGGCATTTCTCACAGGTGTAGATGTAAGCATCTTGTTAAATAAGAAACACAGAGCCAATGGCCAAGTTAAAAGCCAAGAGGTCAGAGCAATAGCTGAGAGCTGAAAACCTTACCCTTCACTGCTGTTCTGTCTTTCCTCTCTGCAAGAGGCCTACTTCTGTGCCCTGTCTTTCATATAGACTTTCTGTTCTGCCTTCTCATTGGTTGTAACCCAGCCACATGACCTTCTCGTCACTGCCTGTCTGTACAGACCTCCAGGTCTTCTATGGTTGGTATTGAGATTAAAAGTGTGTGTCTGCCATGCTGGCTGTATCCTTGAACACACAGAGATCCTGCCTAGCTCTGCCTCCCAAGTGCTGGGATTAAAGGCGTGTGCTACCACTGCCTATCCTCATGTTTAATATTGTGGCCGTCCTGTTCTCTGACCCCAGATAAGTTTATTTTGGGGAACACACAATATTACGGGGAACACAATACCACCACACACAGGACTTAGGGACTGACTGCAGATGTTATTACAATAACCACTGCATATTCTGAACATATCCTGACGTTCCACATCGGCAGGCACGTTTGCAGATAGAACACAAGATATCTGCACTTAAAGGGAAGGCTGGTGAACTGTGGGTTTACACAATGATTCCTCACCCTTGCAACTCCTGTGCTTCAAGACTTCATCTTTGGCCACTTACACAAACTGCATGTCAGAGACTAAGTGTGTGAATTTCACTGATCTGCCTCAGACCATAAATATGTTCATCTACTAAGATTTTTTAAAAAGTCTTATGAATTTCTTCACTTTGTTCATATTCGATAAGATGTCAATAAAATGTAAAAGCTAAGCAAATTCTAATTTTGGTTTACACATGTCTGTTAACTGCAAAATCTCACCAGAAGAGGATTTTATGCACTGTCAAAAATCTACCTAGTTTTCTCAGAATGGGGTTTCCTGTTGAATGATATTCACTCATCTAGGAAGAAAATGCAACCCATGCCCTGTGGCTGCTCACACGCCCTGCTGTCCCTTCTCTAATGAAACAAAATTATAAAGGGGAGAGCAATTTGCAAATCACCTCTTCTTGGCTGATTTACACTTCAGTAGTATACCAGAAATTCTTTCTGAAGTCTTCAGACTGTGTATATGAGAAGACATTCAGAAAAAGATTGTGTTGTACCTCTAATCTTCTAAATCAACAATGAAGGGAAAAATGAGGCAAGGGTCAAGGTTTTGAAGTGTCACTTCTAAAACACATCCCACACTGAGTAAAATACCATGAAATCATCTGTCACGTGACTATCTTCCAGCGGGAACAGCCCTAGAGCATGAAGAGAGCCCAAGCGGCAAGGGACAGTTTCCTCATGTACCAATGCACGGGAATCATATTCGCAGGGCTGTGCTTTTCATCACAGCAGGAACTGACAGAGCTCTGTGACAATTCTAGGAAATGCCTTCAGAGCCCCTTATATGAATTATGAATGCTCCACAAGGCTCTCTCTAAGTAGAACAGCCTTGTTTTGCACAAATCCAGACCTGATTAGCAGGTGGAATTCCTTTGTCTCCATGCATTGAAATTTAATGCTGTGTGCAAACAAGAGAGGATAAATTTGAATGAAGGTAAGGAGACTCTAGTTAACTATGAATGATGATTTTCCCTCCCAAAAATCATGTGCCACATAATGACTTTTTGATCAGTCACAGACTGCACACATGACAGTGGCCCAATAAAGTTATATCATTTAGTGGCATCATAGGTGTCATTAGACAATGTGTGACTGTATTGTTCATTTTACTCAGTAGGGATGATAGTATGAATTCCAGTTTTCTTCCCAGAATGCACTTGCTGTGTTTGGGAATGGCCTTACAAATTGCCCCTTTGAGGTGCTGGTACAGAACAGTCAATTTTCATTATTCATTTTTGTCATTTCCATAAAGTCACCAAAAACACTGAACTAGCAAATACTAAACCATTACTCCTAGGGGAGATGCAGGATTGGATTAGTTGCTCATGTTTTTATCAAGCTTATTTTAGGTGTGTCTCTGTGTAAGGACAACTTATTCAATACATATTGTTAGCTCGTCAGTATTGAACTCTCAGACCACAGCACTGTGACTCTGCTTCTCAAAGCAGTTCGACACATACATTTTCTCTGTGAGACACATCATAGCCAGCCTTCTTGTGGTTAAGCCAAATAGACAGCATCTTGACGGTGCATTTGAGATCCTCTTAAACACAAACTCACTAACAAATAAGCACAAATGTGAAAACAAATGCATTGAGTAGGCCAGGCCAGTGACACCTCTCTGTGGTGACGTGTCCAGCAAGAAGACAGACCACTCTCTTGTCTGTTGAAATAAGAAGACAGATGTCACCTTGAGAACAAGCACAGCAGGTGTCTCAAACTGTTCACTGCTCGGTGCCTGTCCTCAAATGACCACAAAAGCACCCAAGTGATGATCCTGAGGTTATACATACACTTCAGCAAGTAGGAACTCATAATACAGATCATGCAAGGAGGAGAATCAGCTGGCTCCATACTCATGGAGCCATTCTTACCCTGGAGACACTTCTCACCAGTGAACAGTGGTGAGAGCACAGTGAGAAATTCTTCCTGTTTGTGAGAGATAAATCACAATGCTGTCTCCCCACTGTCTCCAGATGATGTTAAATAAAAGAATTCTACTTTCTTTCTTTCTTTCTTTCTTTTTTTATTAATATGGAGACACTGGAAAATGGCCTGACAGGCAAGAGGAACTTGAGTAGACTATCTGACATACTTTGTGGGGACAGCTTCTTGGCGGGACTATATCACATCCCAACCTGGGCTGACAGAATTTGTATCTGGACACAAAAGGGTCCTGGGTCATTTTAATGACCATGTCAAGGGACAAACTGGAAAAGTAAGGAAATAGTCAAAAACAAAATGTGGGGGAACTGAGAGAACATGAATCTTCAACACTGAAGGAGATTTAAGGAAACTGTAGTTAACTCTGAAGAGGGATATTCTCTCCGTCACTGGTATGTGAGGTCCATGGTCGGAAAACTCATTTACACCCACACAAAACTGAAGTGAAATTTTATTTAGCAATATCCAGTCCTCAACGATGACTTTAGGAATGCACCTTGTCTCCAAGGCTCACCACAATGATAGCATGTCACATAGATAAAACGAACACCCCCCAAACCATCTAGCCAGCCTTCATCTTCCCAACCAGTCTTCATATCTGTGTTTATTTTATAATTAAATGATACCAAAAAGGGAAACTTTGAACTCTCCACTTTCAGCTTAAGAAGCTCATCTCTGAGTCTTATCACAGTAAATCTCTAGCCCTTGAATTTATGTCAGTAATAATAGAATACCATCTTTATTATATACAGATATCTGAAGAACAGTCAGAAATTATTCAATTTTTGCTAAGTCACCTAAGAACTATCAATCAAGGCTTTATCTAATAAATGAGAATTTTATTCAGCAGAAAATAGGAGTGCATGACTTTCTCAAAAAGAAGGAGAGAATAGAAGGCAAGTTTCCCCTTCTGTTTTCTCCTACACTGTTCTGTGGATGTCTCTTATGTAGTAGTTTTGCTATCACTGAACAGTGTTGACCTGTTCAGTTTTGCTGCAGTCTCCAACCTTCAGTGATGGGGGGGCTAAGTATGTCCCTCCTTGTCACTAGTCACAGAATTTGACAGTAGGTACTCAATAAATAGGTTATAAAGGAAAGGACTTAACCTAACCCCAAGTCTACCTGTCTCTCCATGTGTTACATGGTCACTTACATTTCTGGATTTATTAACAAAAACATGTAGAGAGGTCTACATCCAATGATTTCTGAGAATTCACCTGGCTCCTAAGATCACTGAACATCAGTGTGGGAGTCAAGAGGATCAGGTGGTTTTCAGTGGGTTTCCTTTCCAGGCCAGGCACGTGGGAAGTACCAGTATAAGTACTGTAGACTACCACCATCTATCTAGCCAGTGGGAAGCATCTTCCTTTCATAGAATTGCATCCTAGAGACTATCCTAGTGGGAAAAGAAACTCTTGCAAGACACCATAGGTCTCTACCCTGCTCCCAAACCTAGGATTCCCTGACAACTCCTTATGGCTTTCTCCTGGGCTCCTGATCTGTCTGTGTTTTCTTTTCCCAAAAAGTAGTTTTACAGAACTTTCTGTACACTAAAGCTAGCCTGAAACCAACCAAGCATCTCATCATTCCCCAAAGAAAGGGAAGAACACTTGACTAGGAGTATAAGCTAAGCTAGTGTTCTCTCTGTCCCTGTCTGTGTCTCTGTTCTCTCTCTCTCTCTCTCTCTCTCTCTCTCTCTCTCTCTCTCTCTCTCTCTCTCTCTCTCTCTCTCTCTGTGTGTGTGTGTGTGTCTCTCTGTCTCTCTCTCACACACACACTACTGGAAAAGTCATTAACTGAGTTTAGAGAACAGCATCTTCTTATCTACCAAGTAGAAATGTAGCATAAATCTTAAAGAGTCTTATTAATAAAATCAAACCTGAGGCCAGTGATTGGGGTGAATGCTGGAAGATCAGAGAAGCAGAACAAGCCACAGCTACCTCACCTTGCTAGTTCCTCAGTGATCCTGTTTCCTCAGGCTGGAAGCCTCTGAGTCCTCATCCAGAATGGGTCTCAGCTGAACTGTGCTGCTCCAAAGCCTAAAAGCTTAACGAGGCAAATGCTTCTAGTTTCTGGTCTTCATGCCTTATATATATTTCTACTTCTGCTGTCACTCCCTAGGATTAAAGTCTGGATTTCTGGGATTAAAGGCGTGTGTCTCCCTGTTGGCTGTGTCCTTGAACACACAGAGATCCGAGTGGCTCTGCCTCCCAAGTGCTGGGATTAAAGGCGTGCGCCACCACCGCCCAATTTCTGCTATGGCCTGCTCTGACCCATTTTCTAGCCACCATTTTTGGCTCTGTATCTAGTGGCTGTCTATTCTCTAACCCCAGATAAATTTATTAGGATGCACAATATTTTGGGGAACACAATACCACCACATAGAAACAATAATAACTAGTTTTCTGTGGAGTGCAAATAAAGCAAACAATAGGGGAGAAGAGAGGAAACAAAAAGTTCTTCACATAGTATGGAGTAGTGCCTTATGCTCATAACCTGAGCACTGGGAAGACTAAAGCAAGAACTTCATGAGTTCAAGGCCAACCTAGATTACACAGTGACATCGTTACCTCCAAAGAGAAAAAAGATGTGCACATGTCAGTTCATGTATGTTAACGAAGCTCCAGCCCCATAGACTCTGCATCTGTTTTACCAAGTTCATTCCCCCACCGGGCTCATTCACTGCTCCTTCAGCCAAGAATGCTGTCTATTGGTTCTACCTATGGCTAATTCCTACTGACTCAAGTCTTCACTCAAAAATCATCTCCTCGAGAGAACCTCTTAGCCATTCTCACAAAAAAAAAAAAAAAAGCCCCTAGGTCATCTGTGATTTTATCTGCTTTACTCTTTTCTCGACAGCACTTGCTGCCTACATTTTTTTTATTTCATTTACCCATCACCTCTCTTCACTGGAATGTAAGGTTTTTGGAAAGCATAGACTTTGCACTAGCTGGATGTCCCAAAGCAATAAGGTCCCACACTTAGTAAGTACTCGTTAAACACCTGGAGAATGAGTGACTAGAGACACAACCAGAAGCATAACGACCAAAAAAGAATCTAAAGACGAGATACCACTTAAACCAGAAAAAAAAAACAATAAAGATAAAAAAGAAAGAATTTCATAGAGTCTGATATGAAACTGACCCTAATTGGAGTTTTAGAATTTTATAAATGAAGCTCTACTAATTTTTCCAGAAGCACAATGAAGAGCTCTATTTTTTTTTCTTTTTCTTTTTCTTTTTCTTTTTCTTTCTTTTTTTTTTCAAGACAGGGTCTCTCTGTCTTTGCACCTTTCCTGGAACTCACTTTGTAGACCAGGCTGGCCTCGAACTCACAGAGATTCGCCTGCCTCTGCCTCCTGAGTGCTGGGATTGAAGGCGTGTGCCACCACTGCCCGGCGAACATCTTAAAACTATTGGGAGATCAGTTGATGAAGGTGAAGAACCTGTGTACATCACTTTGTGAGCTTCCTCTCCATTGCCAACTCGGTGGAGCTGGATCACACATGAGTTTATTTGTTTGCAGAGAGATCACTTGAATGCAATGCCCCTGACAGCTTACTAGGTATTGATTCAGTCCTAATTTCCAGAAAAGATAATAGCCCCTAGACCAAGTATAGACATGGCTTGTGTCACAATTATATTTCTTGGTGTTGTCTTCATGAACTAAACCAATACTTTAAAAAAAATCTGTTAAAAAAATCACAGCCTGGGGTAGATAAGAGGGCTCAAGAATTAAAATTTATGGAAAGAAAATGCTTGTCCTTCCATGGATTTCCTGTTCTTTCCCTCTTCATGCAGTCACGGTCCTGAAAATTCGAGAAAGGTGGAAATAAATTAGAGAGGGGGCTGGCAGAAGGAAATTTTGGAGGACAGGAGATGGGAAGAAGATGAAGATGAACACATGCATACAGAAGGAAATCACAAGTCAGGAAGATCTGCATTGAGTGTGCACCCTGTTAACGAGCCAGAGTCGTGACAACCCCCTGCACAGAGAGCTTGTATGAGGATCTTACAGACTGTAGACAATAGACCTGGGAAAGTTAAGTATCCTGTGTACACAAATTCATTATATAAGCCACGGTTATTTTTAAACCATTTATTTTATAAGTATATTAATTATCAATCATGAAAAGTTCTAAACAGAAGAATTTTAACTTATATTAAGAACTAATTATGTTTCAGTCAATGTCTAGGATTATTGTTCACTTACATAAATCTATCTGTATCTCTGCCATCAATTAATTTTAGTAATATCTAACAAGCACTTAATGCATATATTAAATTTTATATATAACATTTATTAAAACATATATGTGTGTGTGTGTGTGTGTGTGTGTGTGTGTGTGTGTGTGTGTGTGTGTGTGTGTGTGTATGTATATATTCTGAGAAACCAATATAGACATCTCAAGATACAGGACTTCCTTGTTTTCAAATAATGCATGTTAAAACAGAAATAAATGCATAAATAAATAAATATATATATAACAAGGTGTGTGTGTGTGTGTGTGTGTGTGTGTGTGTGTGTAAAGCATGATTGCAGGTCCCTATGGAGTCTAGAAAGGGGCACTAGATCCCCTGGAGCTTAGCTGAGAGCATCTGTGAGCTACACAGTGTGGGTGCTGAGAACTGAACTAAGATCATCTGTGAAAGCAGTCTTGTTCGTAACCAGTGAGCTACCTCTCCAGGCCCAGGTTAGTGTTTCATAGCTAAAAAACTGAGTGGGGGAGGGGGTTGTCCATAGATGCACTGGAACCATCTCAAAGCAGTATCCTGCATCCCTTGGAGGATACTCACCAGAGGGACAAATGATGGAAGGGAATTCCAGGAGAAAAACAGACGCACGTATAGGAGATGAAGAAACAAAAGTCAATAAGAGTTCTGGGATGGGTGGGAAGAAATAAAGAAGAGACCTGACTTTAGAATTATGAGACAAAGCCGGATATTGGTGGCATGTGCCTTTAATCCCAGCACTTGGGAGGGGAGGCAGAGACAGGCGGACCACTGTGAGTTAGTGTCCAGACTGGTCTGCAGAGCAAGATCTAGGACAGGAAACAAAAGTACACAGAGAAACCCTGCCTCAAAAAACCAAAAAAATAAAAAAGAATTTATGAGACAAGACATCATCTCTGGCTTGAACCAAGTGTGAGAAACCCTTGGGTTGGTACAATGCCTCTGGGTAAAGGCTCTTGCTGCTAAGCCTGACAACATGCATTTGATCCCCAGGACATAACTTAGCAAAAGGAGAGAACCAACTCTCTCTCTCTCTCTCTCTCTCTCTCTCTCTCTCTCTCTCTCTCTCTCTCACACACACACACACACACACACACACACACACACACACACACATTGAATAAATAAGTGGGGGAAAAAGGAGTCACTCTTGAAATGAAGCTGACTTGTTATTGGTTGGTGGCATTCAGGAGGAGCATGGTATTCCACCAAATCACATCATTCAACCATGTTTCCCTGCTGGTCATCAAAGTCCAAGGCTTTATAACATCAGAGAGGTGGCGTCTCCATCCATTTATATCTCTGAATGGTTCATTGAAGCAAACCCTCTCATCTTCCCATGTCAGCTTGAGTGAAGGTTTGTACGTTACATACAGGCTTAGTCCCCAGCTACTAGACCCGATCACTAAGAGGTGACTGAATCATGGGGATACTGAATTTATTCATGGATTTATTTATTGACTACTTCATAGATCATCAGGACATGGGGCCTGGTTGGACAGCAGGGGCTGTTCTTGAAGGATATCTTGCTTTCTCTTCCTCCTCTATCTCTTCTTTTTCTCCTTGCCTTGTCCTTTCTGACTCACATGAATCAACCCATCAATCCTCCTACACCCTTCTAACATGAGCTAGCCAATTGTGAATTGAAACCTTGAGCCAAAATAAATCTTTGGTCCTTTCAAATTATTTCTCCAAGGTATCTGTTATAGCTACCAAAAAAAAAAAAAACCAAAACAAAACAAAACAAAACAAAACAAAAAAAACTCTTCCAACACACACACACACATACACACACACACACACACACACACACACACACACACACACAACATGCATCACACACAGAGACACATACACATACATACACACGTACCATGTACCTCTAAGAAAACTAATACACAATTTAAAAATGCAGTTACTATGTAAGTCACTGTGATTTCGTTCAACTTAACCTTACATGATGAACTTAGAAAGTGGTAATTCAAGTTGTCATAGAGTGTTGATGATTAGGTATTTACAGAATCATTCAAATAGCTATGGTACCAAGAAGAGAATCACCAGTGACCTTTGGGATGGTTGAATGATGGGGTTGCAGGGGCCCCGTGGCTCTCTCTGCTGCATCTTTGAATCAGGTGTCTTGCAGGAATTGTCTGGAAGCAGCTATAAATACCAATGTACTGACAAAAATTCCTGCATGCAGCTGTCTCCACAGATGAGTGGCTTCTTGTTCCTTCTGTCATCCAAACTTTGTGTAGTGTTTTTTTCTTTGGCAGAACTCTGCCAAAAAGAGCAATTCTGAGGGTCTAACTTTCCTCCTTTCACAAAGTGATGCAGGACATACTTTAGAAAGGGATGCAAGTGCCAATGACTGGGTAACAATCTAGTACCAAAGGGTAGAGGGGAGGAACAAGAGAATGAAAGGGGAGGCAAGGGGAGTAAACAGCCCTTCCTAAGGGGAAGAGTTTCAGGATCACGTCAACAGTTTATAGATGTTGTAGAATAATCCTTCTGTACACTGTGAAATGTGTTGTTCTCATTGTTAATAAAAGAGCTGATTGGCTAATAGCTAGGCAGGATTTGGGGGGCAGAGATATGGCTGGGAAGAAGAAGAGCAGAGTCTGGGAAGTCTCGAGCCAGACACAGAAGAAGCAACATGGGAAGTCCATAGTTGAGGTAATCCAGCCTCGGGGCAGCACAATGATTAATAGAAGTGGGTTAATTTAAGTTGTAAGAGCTCGCTGGAGACAAGCCTAAGCTATCGACCAAACATTTATAATTAATATTAAGTCTCTGTGGTTATTTGTCAGCGACTACCGGGGCACAGAAAAGCTCCACCTACACAGAGAGGCTGTATGGGAGCAGCACATGCAGCAGGGCATTGGACTCACCAACATGGTCACAAGCAACCAGTGAGATAAGAGCTTGGCAGAAGCTTGGAAAGAAACAGCTGATGTAGTTGCAAATAAAGGCAAGGTATTTGGATCAAATACAGGAGTAAAATATAAACTTAAAGATGCCAGTTTAAACTTGTGCCAATGTACAGAGGGATGGAAGCTGAGGAAGATGGGAGATGGGTCTGTTCCTCTGGAGAAGTTTTACAAACTCAGTAGCCAATCACATGGATCATGGGAAGACATGGTTGGGGGACATCGCTCAGTCACTCCATGGGGAAGAAATTTCTCATTAAGGTCCTGGATAGCTGATGAATAACTAGTGTGAGAATTCACCCAAGCTGAAGGTAGGGAGACATTTAGTAGACCTGGCCTGTTTCTTCACAGGCATGTAAAAGATTAAAGGTTTTTGTTTTGTTTTTTTAAAGTACAAAATGAGATGACAAAGTTTTTTTTCCTTTTCCCTCTTATTCCTGTGTATGTGGTGTGTGTGTGTGTGTGTGTGTGTGTGTGTGTGTGTGTATTGTGTGTATGAATGAATGTCTGTATGCATATGTGTGTGGTAGCCAGAGGTTGGCATCCCTCCCCATCCTCTGAGATGAGATTTCTAACAAATATTTATAAGGGAAATTCCTTATGTGGTACTGGAAACAAAACTAACAAGCATGTAGCCATTGGTCCCTGTGCCTGCAATATCCTTGTCCTGGAGTTCTGTTCTCCATCCTATGGCTCTTACCACCATAAGGCATTCCTACATAGTTTTCTCTTCTGCCAAGGAGGCTATAGTGGTTAACTGCAGGCAACTGTAAATTCTCACTGACTGTCTCCATCCCACATTTCTTCTTTCCCCCTTGATAACAGGACATTTTATCTTGAGTAACACGGTTTTTCAAATGCATGCTTTGCAACAACGGTGTCTTCTTCTCCAGAGTCCTTTTCCTGTTCAGTCAATGTTGGCTAGATCTGTGCCTGTTACATGAAAGACAATCAGTGGAGACTTTCAGAATGAAAAGTAAATGAACAATGTGAACACACACTACTTGACCAAATGTTAACTACGTGAACAACTGAAGGCCTGGATTAGTTTGGTCTGTAAGAGTCATAGAATTGACTGTGACTCCAGTACAGTATCTCATTGGTGATTTCCAGTTGATTCTTCCCAGCAATTGTTGAGTTAATACCTCCAACAAAATGAGTGTGTGATGGCTTCTGTCTTCCTTTAATTTTTAAATTAATAATTGTGTTTATGACCTACTTTGTATCATCTACCCCATCAAATTCACCCTTCCAAAACTTGTAATATAAGATCGACAATAGCTCTGAAAATGAATTTTACGTGGCTGCTGGGAAAGGGAGAACAGTAACAGGACTTCGAACCTGGAGTGAATAAAGGTCTGTCACATGCATCTCCACAGAAGCACGGGAACAGCTTGAGTATCACAGTGTGCCAGGGCCTAAGCCAGGAACCACACAGCTCCTTCAGCCCTCACAATGTCTCTGGAGTACACAGCACTGTCCAAACCACACAGGCTTTCTGGGCTTCAGACTCTTCATGTGTAGTCAAGGTTCTAAAGCAAAGAATTGAAACTGTCACGGGCATTTTTAAAGCAGTTCCTTTGGTATTATTTGAGTCACTGTTTATTCCTATGACCATGTTCCCTAGACACTGTCCCACAGGTGACCTCATCATAGTGAGACATCTGAAAGTTCACAAGTTGGATTCCAAAATTACCGCAGAGGTATGTAGTTTCCTTAAAGGTTCTTCATCCTCCACAGCCCATTATTTTCCTCTCAAGCCCTTGGCTTCTTGAGGAAGCTCTTACCTCTTACAATGGCAATCTGCCTCCATTACGTAAAAGAAAGAAAAATACTAAACAAAACAAGATCAAAGTCAGTCAGAGCATTAGCGATCTATTGCAATTCAGACATGCTGGGGGGGGGGGGGGGGGGTGTTGTGCTTGATTCATCTAGCCAGAGGCTTAAACACTCAACAGAGCATGCAAGTGCTGGAGGCAGATAGGTATGGTCACACAGGACTTAAGCCACCCAGAGTTATTTTAAAAAATCATAAATGACCTCTAAGGTCATGTACAAATGTGAAATGATAGTGTGGGGAAAAAGAAAAAGAAAAAAAGAAAGAAAAAGTGTGTGTGATGTTCTTCAGTGTGTGAGAGTTTCCACATTGAACAGAGCACATGGATTGAATCTGGAAGTACTCACATGGGGCAACCCTGTATCTGAGAACCCTTTCACACATTTACATCCTTGAATCCTAGGCAAATTCTGGAGAAAGAAATGTGGAAACCAGCATGTTGTAGTGGGGGGGATCTGTTTGTGCTGATTGATCTGAGACCACCCACCAATAGAGACCGACCTCAGTTCAGAGAGCAGAGTCCACATTCAGCTGGTCTGGATGGACCAAAGAGTTTCCTGGAGGACTCAGAGGGAGATAGAAAGTCACACAGAGAGGTAACAGGATGTGCAAAATGAAAGAGCAGCAAAAAGGAAGATTAATATAAATGGGTTTATTTAAGTTATAAGAGCTACTGGGACAAGCCTAAGTTAGAGGCCAAGCATTCATAACTAATAAGAAGTCTCTGTGCCATTGCTTGAGAGCTGGCTGGTGGGACAGAGACTCGTTACACCAGCGTATTTGAACACCCAGGACATGATACTCAGCACTTAACTAATACCCTTTGCCATTTCACAGTAGGCATTGCTCTCTTATGGCCTCTTTAAACACTTAGGAGTCTGAAACACTAGGCAAAGGGACAGACAGCCCATGACGATCATGGCAGGAAGCATGGCGGCAGGCCGGCAGACATGGTGCTGGAGAAGGAGCTGAGAGGTCTACATCTGGATCTGCCCGCAGCAGGAAGAGAGCGACTCTGGGCTTGGCATGGGCTTTTTGAAACCTCAGAGCCCACCTCCAGTGACATGCTTTCTCCAACAAAGTCACACCTCCTAATCCTTTCAAAGAGTGCCACTCCCTGGTGACCAACTATGGAAATCTATGAGCTTATGGGGGAGGGCTTTCTCATTCAAACCACTGTGCCCCCTTGTATTATCTTCAATATTTTGTCTTCTCAAGTCCTTGTCTTTCATTTCTTTTGCTAACCCACCAAGTCTACAATGTGCATGTCCACATGTGTGCAGGCTTGAGGCCACCTACCAGAACATGGGGCTCCTACCAGGAGCCGCATCCTCTTGCTTGGTTATATTTGTTCACGTCAGGTGTAGGGAACAACGGTGACCCCAAGTCTGAACAGTTCTTTTGAAACATAAGCTAGCTTCCTGAGCAAGTTCCAGAAGACTCCGTGCCCCTGCTTCCTGACACCTCTCCAAACTGTCTTCCCGTGTACTCGCCCTGCTCTCCCCGGCCAGCCACGCTGGCTTGCTTTTGCCCCCAAGTACTTGTATCTCCTTCCCACTGCAGGTCTCTCACGCTGGCCCTGCCGCCATCCTCAGCGCTCACCCCTCACCTTTGTTGAGGCCCCTGTTCTCTTCACAGACTCTCTTCTCTTTGACTTCCCTTACCACCTCTCGTTGTCTTCCGTTCCTGCATCCTGATCCCAAATCTTCTTTGTCAATGGGATCCCCGGCTTGAGCCTCTTAAACCCTTTCTCGGGGCCCCATTCTCCTCTCTATTTCCCTGTTTTTCTGTCACCTCCCAATATTATTTGACTCACCCCACCTCTCAGATGTCTCAGCTCTTTGTAGTCGGAGCCCATCAGGCCAGCAGGTCGGAGGTCAGCAAACCCTACACAGGAAATAGAACCTAAGATCTCAGGTTCTACACTTCTCTACTGTCAATACCAACTCCTGGGTTGGGTTACGTCAGGTAGCCTCCACACTGGTCCCCAGAAGCCTCACCACACCATTCCCCATCTTCAGCACCCTACTTGTTCACTCCACAGCAGCCTGGGTTTCCTACTGCTCCTTCCAAGACCCTGTTCCTCTTTGCTGAGTCAGCCCATCAATCCCCCTGCTCCCAATTTGGATGTGGTCAACCATCAGGCGGTGCTCTCAGGAACAGGCTGCAATAGGAAAGAGACCCCTGTGCTCTTGCTCTTTTTCCTCCACATAACTCTGTCTTTTCCTGCCTGTAAGCCTGCTGCTGCTGTCTGTGATCACCTCAGAGTGAGTCTGGTATCCCTAGGTACACCTGAATTCATTGAACACTCGAATGTCCCAGGGTCACTGCATGCTGTCTCACCTCTACTCTGTCACCAGGGCTCCTGGTGACATGTGACAAACGTCCCTCCAACCCCTGTCCTCTGGAATCTAACCTGTTTTCTCCACTATCCTGAGGTGACAAGGTTTACAGCTTACAGGTAAATGAAGGGTCCTCTGACTAACATGTGCTCCCTCCCATTCAGCTTGTACCTGGCCCTTCCTATGCATCTCCTCCGTCTAGCTCCCAGGAAGACTTGTCTGGCTTCATTTTGTCTTCTGTTATTTGGTTCTAGCCCTGCTTTTCTCTCAGAGGTATTGATCCATCACTTAACCCTTTTCTCTATTTTCATATTTCTATATGCTGTCTCCTTTGCCCTGGTCTAACCATTCTGTTCCATCATCATCATCATCATCATCATCATCATCATCATCATCAATCTATCCTTGTAGGGATTCTACTGCCTTTCTGGCTCTACTCTGAGTTTTCTTGATGTTTGCTTCAAAACAGCAGAAACTCCCTGCCTTCATCTCCTCAGCACAGCTTGATTTTGCAAGCCCAGAGTTGCAGAGACGTTTCTTCAAAGACTACCAGTGCCCTCCTGGCAGTCTGGTCCACAGTGTATTTCTCGATCTTCACCCTTGGTCCCAAGATAATTTGACACTGTCTATCACCTCTTCCCTCTCAGAATTCCTTCCCCTGATGTTCAGTCAGTCAGCCCGTTATAAAATAAGTGCTAAGTGTAAAAAGCAAAAGAGCGGTTCTTTGAAGAGAGCTAGTTTTGAGTGTCTGAAACCCACGAATGACATGCTACATGACAACAGGAACCTGGGTAGCAGATGAAATTGAGGTTGCTGAACATCTGCCCTTGAGATGTGCATATTTCCATTGATTATCAAGGTACTTGTAAAGCAATCATAAACACCATTAAATGGGAAAGGGAAGGCACAAGAGACAAGGATCAAGGTGATGCAGTGTGAGCAAGACAGGACTGGCCACCGAGGGCTTTGGATAGAATGGGGACAATGAGTCAAGTGATAACATGTGGGGCT